>NC_064644.1:5788976-6092006 GCF_023864345.2 Schistocerca serialis cubense
ATGGGTTCTATGACTTCTCCTTCTAAATCGAGTAACGTTTCTATGGAAACGACAGGATTTTCTTTTGGGATACGACAATCTCATTTCTGATCCACTAATCCTTCTTTACTGCATCCCTCACTCCCACACATTGACTAATTCACACGGAAATTTCGTCGCTATGAAATACGAGTACTATGTGTTCTAAGACATTTCCTTCTAAATCGAGTAACGTTTCTATGGAAGCGACAGGATTTTCTTTTGGGATACAACAATCTCATTTCCGATCCACTAATCCTTCTTTACTGCATCCCTCACTCCCACACATTGACGAATTCACACGGAAATTGCGTCGCTATGAAAACGAGTACTATGTGTTCTAAGACATTTCCTTCTAAATCGAGTAACGTTTCTATGGAAGCGACAGGATTTTCTTTTGGGATACAACAATCTTATTTCCGATCCACTAATCCTTCTTTACTGCATCCCTCACTCCCACACATTGACGAATTCACACGGAAATTTCGTCGCTATGAAATACGAGTACTATGTGTTCTAAGACATTTCCTTCTAAATCGAGTAACGTTTCAATGGAAGCGACAGGATTTTCTTTTGGGATACGACAATCACATTTCCGATCCACTAATCCTTCTTTACTGCATCCCTCACTCCCAAACATTGACGAATTCACACGGAAATTGCGTCGCTATGAAATACTGTGTGTTGTAAGACATTTATTTCTAAATCGAGTAACGTTGCTATGGAAACGACAGGATTTTCTTTTGGGATACGACAGTGTCATTTCCGATCCACTAATCCTTCTTTACTGCATCCCTCACTCCCACACATTGACGAATTCACACGGATATTGCGTCGCTATGAAATACTATGGGTTCTATGACTTCTCCTTCTAAATCGAGTAACGTTTCTATGGAAACGACAGGATGTTCTCTTGGGATACGACATTCTCATTTCCGATCCACTAATCCTTCTTTACTGCATCCCTCACTCCCACTCATTGACGAATTCACACGGAAATTGCGTCGCTATGAAATACTATGTGTTCTAAGACATTTCCATCTAAATTGAGTAACGTTTCTATAGAAACGACAGGATTTTCTTTTGGGATACGACAATCTCCTTTCCGATCCACTAATCCTTGTTTACTGCATCCCTCCTTCTAAATCGACTAACGTTTCTATGCAAACGACAGGATTTTCTTTTGGGATACGACAATCTCATTTCCGATCCACTAATCCTTCTTTACTGCATCCCTCACTCCCACACATTGACGATTTCACACGGAAATTGCGTCGCTATGAAATACTATGGGTTCTATGACATTTCCTTCTAAATCGAGTATCGTTTCAATGGAAACGACAGGATTTTCTTTTGGGATACGACAATCTCATTTCCGATCCACTAATCCTTCTTTACTGCATCCCTCACTCCCACTCATTGACGAATTCACACGGAAATTGCGTCGCTATGAAATACTACGGGTTCTATGACTTCTCCTTCTAAATCGAGTAACGGATTTTCTTTTGGGATACGACAATCTCATTTCCGATCCACTAATCCTTCTTTACTGCATCCCTCACTCCCACACATTGACGAATTCACACGGAAATTCCGTCGCTATGAAATACGAGTACTATGAGTTCTAAGACATTTCCTTCTAAATCGAGTAACGTTTCTATGGAAACGACAGGATTTTCATTTGGGATACGACAATCTCATTTTCGATCCACTAATCCTTCTTTACTGCATCCCTCACTCCCAAACATTGACGAATTCACACGGAAATTTCGTCGCTATGAAATACGAGTACTATGTGTTCTAAGACATTTCCTTCTAAATCGAGTAACGTTTCTATGGAAGCGACAGGATTTTCTTTTAGGATACAATAATTTCATTTCCGATCCACTAATCCTTCTTTACTGCATCCCTCACTCCCACACATTGACGAATTCACACGGAAATTGCGTCGCTATGAAATACGAGTACTATGTGTTCTAAGACATTTCCTTCTAAGTCGAGTAACGTTTCTACGGAAACGACAGGTTTTTCTTTTGGGATACGACAATCTCAATTCCGATCCACTAATCCTTCTTTACTGCATCCCTCACTCCCACACATTGACGAATTCACACGGAAATTGCGTCGCTATGGAATGCTATGTGTTCTAAGACATTTCCTTCTAAATCGAGTAACGTTTCTATTTAAAAGACAGGATTTTCTTTTGGGATACAACAATCTCATTTCCGATCCACTAATCCTTCTTTACTGCATCCCTCACTCCCACACATTGACGAATTCACACGGAAATTACGTCGCTATGAAATACGAGTCCTATGTGTTCTAAGACATTTCCTTCTAAATCGAGTAACGTTTCTATGGAAACGACAGGACTTTCTTTTGGGATACGACAATCACATTTCCGATCCACTAATCCTTCTTTACTGCATCCCTCACTCCCAAACATTGACGAATTCACACGGGGAATTGCGTCGCTATGAATTACTATGGGTTCTATGACTTCTCCTTCTAAATCGAGTAACGTTTCTATGGAAACGACAGGATTTTCTTTTGGGATACGACAATCTCATTTCTGAACCACTAATCCTTCTTTACTGCATCCCTCATTCCCACACATTGACTAATTCACACGGAAATTTCGTCGCTATGAAATACGAGTACTATGTGTTCTAAGACATTTCCTTCTAAATCGAGTAACGTTTCTATGGAAGCGACAGGATTTTCTTTTGGGATACAACAATCTCATTTCCGATCCACTAATCCTTCTTTACTGCATCCCTCACTCCCACACATTGACGAATTCACACGGAAATTGCGTCGCTATGAAAACGAGTACTATGTGTTCTAAGACATTTCCTTCTAAATCGAGTAACGTTTCTATGGAAGCGACAGGATTTTCTTTTATGATACAACAATCTTATTTCCGATCCACTAATCCTTCTTTACTGCATCCCTCACTCCCACACATTGACGAATTCACACGGAAATTTCGTCGCTATGAAATACGAGTACTATGTGTTCTAAGACATTTCCTTCTAAATCGAGTAACGTTTCAATGGAAGCGACAGGATTTTCTTTTGGGATACGACAATCACATTTCCGATCCACTAATCCTTCTTTACTGCATCCCTCACTCCCAAACATTGACGAATTCACACGGAAATTGCGTCGCTATGAAATACTGTGTGTTGTAAGACATTTATTTCTAAATCGAGTAACGTTTCTATGGAAACGACAGGATTTTCTTTTGGGATACGACAGTGTCATTTCCGATCCACTAATCCTTCTTTACTGCATCCCTCACTCCCACACATTGACGAATTCACACGGATATTGCGTCGCTATGAAATACTATGGGTTCTATGACTTCTCCTTCTAAATCGAGTAACGTTTCTATGGAAACGACAGGATGTTCTCTTGGGATACGACATTCTCATTTCCGATCCACTAATCCTTCTTTACTGCATCCCTCACTCCCACTCATTGACGAATTCACACGGAAATTGCGTCGCTATGAAATACTATGTGTTCTAAGACATTTCCATCTAAATTGAGTAACGTTTCTATAGAAACGACAGGATTTTCTTTTGGGATACGACAATCTCCTTTCCGATCCACTAATCCTTGTTTACTGCATCCCTCCTTCTAAATCGACTAACGTTTCTATGCAAACGACAGGATTTTCTTTTGGGATACGACAATCTCATTTCCGATCCACTAATCCTTCTTTACTGCATCCCTCACTCCCACACATTGACGATTTCACACGGAAATTGCGTCGCTATGAAATACTATGGGTTCTATGACATTTCCTTCTAAATCGAGTATCGTTTCAATGGAAACGACAGGATTTTCTTTTGGGATACGACAATCTCATTTCCGATCCACTAATCCTTCTTTACTGCATCCCTCACTCCCACTCATTGACGAATTCACACGGAAATTGCGTCGCTATGAAATACTACGGGTTCTATGACTTCTCCTTCTAAATCGAGTAACGTTTCTATGGAAACGACAGGATTTTCTTTTGGGATACGACATCCACATTTCCGATCCACTAATCCTTCTTTACTGCATCCCTCACTCCCACTCATTGACGAATTCACACGGATATTGCGTCGCTATGAAATACTATGTGTTCTAAGACATTTCCATCTAAATCGAGTATCGTTTCAATGGAAACGACAGGATTTTCTTTTGGGATACGACAATCTCATTTCCGATCCACTAATCCTTCTCTACTGCATCCCTCACTCCCACACATTGACGAATTCACACGGAAATTGCGTCGCTATGAAATACTATGTGTTCTAAGACATTTCCTTCTAAAACGAGTAACGTTTCTATGGAAACGTCAGGATTTTCTTTTGGGATACGACAATCTCATTTCCGATCCACTAATCCTCCTTTACTTCATCCCTCACTCTCACACATTGACGAATTCACACGGAAATTGCGTCGCTACGAAATACGAGTACTATGTGTTCTAAAACATTTTCTTCTAAATCGAGTAACGTTTCTATGGAAACGACAGGATTTTCTTTTGGGATACGACAATCTCATTTCCGATCCACTAATCCTTCTTTACTGCATCCCTCACTCCCACACATTGACAAATTCACACGGAAATTGCGTCGCTATGAAATACGAGTACTATGTGTTCTAAGACATTTCCTTCTAAATCGAGTAACGTTTCTATGGAAACGACAGGATTTTCTTTTGGGATACGACAATCACATTTCCGATCCACTAATCCTTCTTTACTGCATCCCTCACTCCCAAACATTGACGAATTCACACGGAAATTGCGTCGCTATGAAATACTATGTGTTCTATGACATTTCTTTCTAAATCGAGTAACGTTTCTATGGAAACGACAGGGTTTTCTTTTGGGATACGACAATCTCATTTCCGATCCACTAATCCTTCTTTACTGCATCCCTCACTCCCACTCATTGACGAATTCACACGGAAATTGCGTCGCTATGAAATACTATGGGTTCTATGACATTTCTTTCTAAATCGAGTAACGTTTCTATGGAAACGACAGGATTTTCTTTTGGGATACGACAATCACATTTCCGATCCACTAATCCTTCTTTACTGTGTCCCTCACTCCCAAACATTGACGAATTCACACGGAAATTCCGTCGCTATGAAATACGAGTACTATGTGTTCTAAGACATTTCCTTCTAAATCGAGTAACGTTTCTGTGGAAACAACAGGATTTTCTTTTGGGATACGACAATCTCATTTCCGATCCACTAATCCTTCTTTACTGCATCCCTCACTCCCAAACATTGACGAATTCACAGGGGGAATTGCGTCGCTATGAATTACCATGGGTTCTATGACTTCTCCTTCTAAATCGAGTAACGTTTCTATGGAAATGACAGGATTTTCTTTTGGGATACGACAATCTCATTTCCGATCCACTAATCCTTCTTTACTGCATCCCTCACTCCCACACATTGACGAATTCACACGGAAATTGCGTCGCTATGAAATACGAGTACTATGTTTTCTAAGGCATTTCCTTCTAAATCTAGTAACGTTTCTATGGAAACGACAGGATTTTCTTTTGGTATACGACAATCACATTTCCGATCCACTAATCCTTTTTTACTGCATCCGTCACTCCCACACATTGACGAATTCACAAGGAAATTGCGTCGCTATGAATTACTATGGGTTCTATGACTTCACCTTCTAAATCAAGTAACGTTTCTATGGAAACTACAGGATTTCTTTTTGGGATACGACAATCTCATTTTTGATCCACTAATCCTTCTTTACTGCATCCCTCGCTCCCAAACATTGACGAATTCACACGGAAATTGCGTCGCTATGAAATACTATGTGTTCTAAGACATTTGCTTCTAAATCGAGTAACGTTTCTATTTAATCGACAGGATTTTCTTTTGGGATACGACAATCTCATTTCCGATCCACTAATCCTTCTTTACTGCATCCCTCACTCCCACACATTGACGAATTCACACGGAAATTGCGTCGCTATGAAATACTACGGGTTCTATGACTTCTCCTTCTAAATCGAGTAACGTTTCTATGAAAACGACAGGATTTTCTTTTGGGATACGACATCCACATTTCCGATCCACTGATCCTTCTTTACTGCATCCCTCACTCCCACACATTGACGGATTCACACGGAAATTGGGTCGCTATGAAATACTATGGGTTCTATGACTTCTCCTTCTAAATCGACTAACGTTTCTATGGAAACGACAGGAATTTCTTTGGGATACGACAGTCTCATTTCCGATCCACTAATCCTTCTTTACTGCATCCCTCACTCCCACACACTGACGAATTCACACGGAAATTGCGTCGCTATGAAATACTATGGGTTCTATGACTTCTCCTTCTAAATCGAGTAACGTTTCTATGGAAACGACAGGATTTTCTTTTGGGATACGATAATCTCATTTCCGATCCACTAATCCTTCTTTACTGCATCGCTCACTCCCACACATTGACGAATTCACACGGAAATTGCGTCGCTATGAAATACGAGTACTATGTGTTCTAAGACACTTCCTTCTAAATCGAGTAATGTTTCTATGGAAACGACTGGCTTTTCTTTTGCGATACGACAATTACATTTCCGATCCACTAATCCTTCTTTACTGCATCCCTCACTCCCACACATTGACGAATTCACACGGAAATTGCGTCGCTATGAATTACTATGGTTTCCATGACTTCTCCTTCTAAATCAAGTAACGTTTCTATGGAAACGACAGGTTTTTCTTTTGGGATACGACAATCTCATTTCCGATCCACTAATCCTTCTTTACTGCATCCCTCACTCCCACACATTGACGAATTCACACGGAAATTGTGTCGCTATGAAATACTATGTGTTCTAAGACATTTCCTTCTAAATCGAGTAACGTTTATATGGAAACGACAGGATTTTCTTTTGGGATACGACAATCACATTTCCGATCCACTAATCCTTATTTACTGCATCCCTCACTCCCACACATTGACGAATTCACACGGAAATTGCGTCGCCATGAAATACGACTACTATGTGTTCTAAGACATTTCCTTCTAAATCGAATGACGTTTCTATGGAAACGACAGGATTTTCTTTTGAGATACGACAATCACATTCCCGATCCACTAATCCTTCTTTACTGCATCCCTCACTCCCAAACATTGACGAATTCACACGGAAATTGCGTCGCTATGAAATACGAGTACTATGTGTTCTAAGACATTTCCTTCTAAATCGTGTAACGTTTCTATGGAAACGACAGGATTTTCTTTTGGGATACGACAATCTCATTTCCGATCCACTAATCCTTCCTTACTGCATCCCTCACTCTCACACATTGACGAATTCACACGGAAATTGCGTCGCTACGAAATACGAGTACTATGTGTTCTAAGACATTTTCTTCTAAATCGAGTAACGTTTCTATGGAAACGACAGGATTTTCTTTTGGGATACGACAATCTCATTTCCGATCCACTAATCCTTCTTTACTGCATCCCTCACTCCCACACATTGACGAATTCACACGGAAATGGCGTCGCTATGATATACGAGTGCTATGTGTTCTAAGACATTTCCTTCTAAATCGAGTAACGCTTCTATGGAAACGACATGATTTTCTTTTGGGATACGACAATCTCATTTCCGATCCACTAATCCTTCTTTACTGCATCCCTCACTCCCACTCATTGACGAATTCACACGGAAATTGCGTCGCTATGAAATACTATGTGTTCTATGACATTTCTTTCTAAATCGAGTAACGTTTCTATGGAAACGACAGGATTTTCTTTTGGGATACGACAATCTCATTTCCGACCCACTAATACTTCTTTACTGCATCCCTCACTCCCACACATTGACGAATTCACAAGGAAATTGCGTCGCTATGAATTACTATGGGTTCTATGACTTCGCCTTCTAAATCAACTAACGTTTCTACGGAAACTACAGGATTTCTTTTTGGATTACGACAATCTCATTTTTGATCCACTAATCCTTCTTTACTGCATCCCTCGCTCCCAAACATTGACGAATTCACACGGAAATTGCGTCGCTATGAAATACTATGTGTTCTAAGACATTTCCTTCTAAATCGAGTAACGTTTCTATGGAAATGACAGGATTTTCTTTTGGGATACGACAATCTCATTTCCGATCCACTAATCCTTCTTTACTGCATCCCTCACTCCCACACATTGACGAATTCACACGGAAATTCCGTCGCTATGAAATACGAGTACTATGAGTTCTAAGACATTTCCTTCTAAATCGAGTAACGTTTCTATGGAAACGACAGGATTTTCATTTGGGATACGACAATCTCATTTCCGATCCACTAATCCTTCTTTACTGCATCCCTCACTCCCAAACATTGACGAATTCACACGGAAATTTCGTCGCTATGAAATACGAGTACTATGTGTTCTAAGACATTTCCTTCTAAATCGAGTAACGTTTCTATGGAAGCGACAGGATTTTCTTTTAGGATACAATAATTTCATTTCCGATCCACTAATCCTTCTTTACTGCATCCCTCACTCCCACACATTGACGAATACACACGGAAATTGCGTCGCTATGAAATACGAGTACTATGTGTTCTAAGACATTTCCTTCTAAATCGAGTAACGTTTCTACGGAAACGACAGGTTTTTCTTTTGGGATACGACAATCTCATTTCCGATCCACTAATCCTTCTTTACTGCATCCCTCACTCCCACACATTGGCGAATTCACACGGAAATTGCGTCGCTATGGAATGCTATGTGTTCTAAGACATTTCCTTCTAAATCGAGTAACGTTTCTATTTAAAAGACAGGATTTTCTTTTGGGATACGACAATCTCATTTCCGATCCACTAATCCTTCTTTACTGCATCCCTCACTCCCACACATTGACGAATTCACACGGAAATTGCGTCGCTACGAAATACGAGTACTATGTGTTCTAAGACATTTCCTTCTAAATCGAGTAACTTTTCTATGGAAACGACAGGATTTTCTTTTGGGATACGACAATCACATTTCCGATCCACTAATCCTTCTTTACTGCATCCCTCACTCCCAAACATTGACGAATTCACACGGGGAATTGCGTCGCTATGAATTACTATGGGTTCTATGACTTCTCCTTCTAAATCGAGTAACGTTTCTATGGAAACGACAGGATTTTCTTTTGGGATACGACAATCTCATTTCTGATCCACTAATCCTTCTTTACTGCATCCCTCACTCCCACACATTGACGAATTCACACGGAAATTTCGTCGCTATGAAATAAGAGTACTATGTGTTCTAAGACATTTCCTTCTAAATCGAGTAACGTTTCTATGGAAGCGACAGGATTTTCTTTTGGGATACAACAATCTCATTTCCGATCCACTAATCCTTCTTTACTGCATCCCTCACTCCCACACATTGACAAATTCACACGGAAATTGCGTCGCTATGAAAACGAGTACTATGTGTTCTAAGACATTTCCTTCTAAATCGAGTAACGTTTCTATGGAAACGACAGGATTTTCTTTTGGGATACGACAATCACATTTCCGATCCACTAATCCTTCTTTACTGCATCCCTCACTCCCACACATTGAAGAATTCACACGGAAATTCCGTCGCTATGAACTACTATGGGTTCTATGACTTCTCCTTCTAAATCGAGTAACGTTTCTATGGAAACTACAGGATTTTCTTTTGGGATACGACAATCTCATTTCCGATCCACTAATCCTTCTTTACTGCATCCCTCACTCCCACACATTGACGAATTCACACGGAAATTGCGTCGCTATGGAATACTATGTGTTCTAAGACATTTCCTTCTAAATCGAGTAACGTTTCTATTTATATGACATGATTTTCTTTTGGGATACGAAAATCTCATTTCCGATCCACTAATCCTTCTTTACTGCATCCCTCACTCCCACACATTGACGAATTCACACGGAAATTGCGTCGCTATGAAATACGAGTACTATGTGTTCTAAGACATTTCCTTCTAAATCGAGTAACGTTTCTATGGAAACGAAAGGATTTTCTTTTGGGATACAACAATCTCATTTCCGATCCACTAATCCTTCTTTACTGCATCCCTCACTCCCACACATTGACGAATTCACACGGAAATGGCGTCGCTATGATATACGAGTGCTATGTGTTCTAAGACATTTCCTTCTAAATCGAGTAACGCTTCTATGGAAACGACATGATTTTCTTTTGGGATACGACAATCTCATTTCCGATCCACTAATCCTTCTTTACTGCATCCCTCACTCCCACTCATTGACGAATTCACACGGAAATTGCGTCGCTATGAAATACTATGTGTTCTATGACATTTCTTTCTAAATCGAGTAACGTTTCTATGGAAACGACAGGATTTTCTTTTGGGATACGACAATCTCATTTCCGACCCACTAATACTTCTTTACTGCATCCCTCACTCCCACACATTGACGAATTCACAAGGAAATTGCGTCGCTATGAATTACTATGGGTTCTATGACTTCACCTTCTAAATCAACTAACGTTTCTACGGAAACTACAGGATTTCTTTTTGGATTACGACAATCTCATTTTTGATCCACTAATCCTTCTTTACTGCATCCCTCGCTCCCAAACATTGACGAATTCACACGGAAATTGCGTCGCTATGAAATACTATGTGTTCTAAGACATTTCCTTCTAAATCGAGTAACGTTTCTATGGAAATGACAGGATTTTCTTTTGGGATACGACAATCTCATTTCCGATCCACTAATCCTTCTTTACTGCATCCCTCACTCCCACACATTGACGAATTCACACGGAAATTCCGTCGCTATGAAATACGAGTACTATGAGTTCTAAGACATTTCCTTCTAAATCGAGTAACGTTTCTATGGAAACGACAGGATTTTCATTTGGGATACGACAATCTCATTTCCGATCCACTAATCCTTCTTTACTGCATCCCTCACTCCCAAACATTGACGAATTCACACGGAAATTTCGTCGCTATGAAATACGAGTACTATGTGTTCTAAGACATTTCCTTCTAAATCGAGTAACGTTTCTATGGAAGCGACAGGATTTTCTTTTAGGATACAATAATTTCATTTCCGATCCACTAATCCTTCTTTACTGCATCCCTCACTCCCACACATTGACGAATACACACGGAAATTGCGTCGCTATGAAATACGAGTACTATGTGTTCTAAGACATTTCCTTCTAAATCGAGTAACGTTTCTACGGAAACGACAGGTTTTTCTTTTGGGATACGACAATCTCATTTCCGATCCACTAATCCTTCTTTACTGCATCCCTCACTCCCACACATTGGCGAATTCACACGGAAATTGCGTCGCTATGGAATGCTATGTGTTCTAAGACATTTCCTTCTAAATCGAGTAACGTTTCTATTTAAAAGACAGGATTTTCTTTTGGGATACGACAATCTCATTTCCGATCCACTAATCCTTCTTTACTGCATCCCTCACTCCCACACATTGACGAATTCACACGGAAATTGCGTCGCTACGAAATACGAGTACTATGTGTTCTAAGACATTTCCTTCTAAATCGAGTAACTTTTCTATGGAAACGACAGGATTTTCTTTTGGGATACGACAATCACATTTCCGATCCACTAATCCTTCTTTACTGCATCCCTCACTCCCAAACATTGACGAATTCACACGGGGAATTGCGTCGCTATGAATTACTATGGGTTCTATGACTTCTCCTTCTAAATCGAGTAACGTTTCTATGGAAACGACAGGATTTTCTTTTGGGATACGACAATCTCATTTCTGATCCACTAATCCTTCTTTACTGCATCCCTCACTCCCACACATTGACGAATTCACACGGAAATTTCGTCGCTATGAAATAAGAGTACTATGTGTTCTAAGACATTTCCTTCTAAATCGAGTAACGTTTCTATGGAAGCGACAGGATTTTCTTTTGGGATACAACAATCTCATTTCCGATCCACTAATCCTTCTTTACTGCATCCCTCACTCCCACACATTGACAAATTCACACGGAAATTGCGTCGCTATGAAAACGAGTACTATGTGTTCTAAGACATTTCCTTCTAAATCGAGTAACGTTTCTATGGAAACGACAGGATTTTCTTTTGGGATACGACAATCACATTTCCGATCCACTAATCCTTCTTTACTGCATCCCTCACTCCCACACATTGAAGAATTCACACGGAAATTCCGTCGCTATGAACTACTATGGGTTCTATGACTTCTCCTTCTAAATCGAGTAACGTTTCTATGGAAACTACAGGATTTTCTTTTGGGATACGACAATCTCATTTCCGATCCACTAATCCTTCTTTACTGCATCCCTCACTCCCACACATTGACGAATTCACACGGAAATTGCGTCGCTATGGAATACTATGTGTTCTAAGACATTTCCTTCTAAATCGAGTAACGTTTCTATTTATATGACATGATTTTCTTTTGGGATACGAAAATCTCATTTCCGATCCACTAATCCTTCTTTACTGCATCCCTCACTCCCACACATTGACGAATTCACACGGAAATTGCGTCGCTATGAAATACGAGTACTATGTGTTCTAAGACATTTCCTTCTAAATCGAGTAACGTTTCTATGGAAACGAAAGGATTTTCTTTTGGGATACAACAATCTCATTTCCGATCCACTAATCCTTCTTTACTGCATCCCTCACTCCCACACATTGACGAATTCACACGGAAATTGCGTCGCTATGAAAACGAGTACTATGTGTTCTAAGACATTTCCTTCTAAATCGAGTAACGTTTCTATGGAAACGACAGGATTTTCTTTTGGGATACGACAATCACATTTCCGATCCACTAATCCTTCTTTACTGCATCCCTCACTCCCACACATTGAAGAATTCACACGGAAATTCCGTCGCTATGAACTACTATGGGTTCTATGACTTCTCCTTCTAAATCGAGTAACGTTTCTATGGAAACGACAGGATTTTCTTTTGGGATACGACAATCTCATTTCCGATCCACTAATCCTCCTTTACTGCATCCCTCACTCCCACACATTGACGAATTCACACGGAAATTGCGTCGCTATGGAATACTATGTGTTCTAAGACATCTCCTTCTAAATCGAGTAACGTTTCTATTTATACGACATGATTTTCTTTTGGGATACGAAAATCTCATTTCCGATCCACTAATCCTTCTTTACTGCATCCCTCGCTCCCAAACATTGACGAATTCACACGGAAATTGCCTCGCTATGAAATACTATGTGTTCTAAGACATTTCCTTCTAAATCGAGTAAGGTTTCTATGGAAATGACAGGATTTTCTTTTGGGATACGACAATCTCATTTCCAATCCACTAATCCTTCTTTACTGCATCCCTCACTCCTACACATTGACGAATTCACACGGAAATTTCGTCGCTATGAAATACGAGTACTATTTGTTCTATGACATTTCCTTCTAAATCGAGTAACGTTTCTATGGAAACGACAGGATTTTCTTTTGGGATACGACAATCTCATTTCCGATCCACTAATCCTTCTTTACTGCAACCCTCACTCCCACACATTGACGAATTCACACGGAAATTTCGTCGCTATGACATACGAGTACTATGTGTTCTAAGACATTTCCTTCTAAATCGAGTAACGTTTCTATGGAAACGACAGGATTTTCTTTTGGGATACAACAATCTCATTTCCGATCCACTAATCCTTCTTTACTGCATCCCTCGCTCCCACACATTGACGAATTCACACGGAAATTGCGTCGCTATGAAATACGAGTACTATGTGTTCTAAGACATTTCCTTCTAAATCGAGTAACGTTTCTATGGAAACGACAGGATTTTCTTTTGGGATACAACAATCTCATTTCCGATCCACTAATCCTTCTTTACTGCATCCCTCACTCCCACACATTGACGAATTCACACGGAAATTTCGTCGCTATGAAATACGAGTACTATGTGTTCTAAGACATTTCCTTCTAAATCGAGTAACGTTTCTATGGAAACGACAGGATTTTCTTTTGGGATACGACAATCTCATTTCCGTTCCACTAATCCTTCTTTACTGCATCCCTCACTCCCACACATTGACGAATTCACACGGAAATTGCGTCGCTATGAAATACGAGTACTATGTGTTCTCAGACATTTCCTTCCAAATCGAGTAACGTTTCTATGGAAACGACAGGATTTTCTTTTGGGATACAACAATCTCATTTCCGATCCACTAATCCTTCTTTACTGCATCCCTCACTCCCACACATTGACGAATTCACACGGAAATTTCGTCGCTATGAAATACGAGTACTATGTGTTCTAAGACATTTCCATCTAAATCGAGTAACGTTTCTATGGAAACGACAGGATTTTCTTTTGGGATACGACAATCTCATTTCCGTTCCACTAATCCTTCTTTACTGCATCCCTCACTCCCACACATTGACGAATTCACACGGAAATTGCGTCGCTATGAAATACGAGTACTATGTGTTCTAAGACATCTCCTTCTAAATCGAGTAACGTTTCTATGGAAACGACAGGATTTTCTTTTGGGATACGACAATCTCATTTCCGATCCACTAATCCTTCTTTACTGCATCCCTCACTCCCACACATTGACGAATTCACACGGAAATTGCGTCGCTATGAAATACGAGTACTATGTGTTCTAAGACATTTCCTTCTAAATCGAGTAACGTTTCTATGGAAACGACAGGATTTTCTTTTGGGATACGACAAACTCATTTCCGATCCGCTAATCCTTCTTTACTGCATCCCTCACTCCCACACATTGACAAATTCACACGGAAATTTCGTCGCTATGAAATACGAGTACTATGTGTTCTAAGACATTCCCTTCTAAATCGAGTAACGTTTCTATGGAAACGACAGGATTTTCTTTTGGGATACGACAATCTCATTTCCGATCCACTAATTTTTCTTTACTGCATCCCTCACTCCCACACATTGACGAATTCACACGGAAATTTCGTCGCTATGAAATACGAGTACTATGTGTTCTAAGACATTTCCTTCTAAATCGAGTAACGTTTCTATGGAAACGACAGGATTTTCTTTTGGGATACAACAATCTCATTTCCGATCCACTAATCCTTCTTTACTGCATCCCTCACTCCCAAGCATTGACGAATTCACACGGAAATTTCGTCGCTGTGAAATACGAGTACTATGTGTTCTAAGACATTTCCTTCTAAATCGAGTAACGTTTCTTTGGAAACGACAGGATTTTCTTTTGGGATACGACAATCTCATTTCCGTTCCACTAATCCTTCTTTACTGTATCCCTCACTCCCACACATTGACGAATTCACACGGAAATTGCGTCGCTATGAAATACGAGTACTATGTGTTCTAAGACATTTCCTTCTAAATCGAGTAACGTTGCTATGGAAACGACAGGATTTTCTTTTGGGATACGACAATCTCATTTCCGATCCACTAATCCTTCTTTACTGCATCCCTCACCCCCACACATTGACGAATTCACACGGAAATTGCGTCGCTATGAAATACGAGTACTATGTGTTCTAAGACATTTCCTTCTAAATCGAGTAACGTTTCTATGGAAACGACAGGATTTTCTTTAGGGATACGACAAACTCATTTCCGATCCACTAATCCTTCTTTACTGCATCCCTCACTCCCACACATTGACGAATTCACACGGAAATTTCGTCGCTATGAAATACGAGTACTATGTGTTCTAAGACATTTCCTTCTAAATCGAGTAACGTTTCTATGGAAACGACTGGATTTTCTTTTGGGATACGACAATCTCATTTCCGATCCACTAATTTTTCTTTACTGCATCCCTCACTCCCACACATTGACGAATTCACACGGAAATATCGTCGCTATGAAATACGAGTACTATGTGTTCTAAGACATTTCCTTCTAAATCGAGTAACGTTTCTATGGAAACGACAGGATTTTCTTTTGGGATACAACAATCTCATTTCCGATCCACAAATACTTCTTTACTGCATCCCTCACTCCCACACATTGACGAATTCACACGGAAATTGCGTCGCTATGAAATACGAGTACTATGTGTTCTAAGACATTTCCTTCTAAATCGAGTAACGTTTCTATGGAAACGACAGGATTTTCTTTTCGGATACGATAATCTCATTTCCGATCCACTAATCCTTCTTTACTGCATCCCTCACTCCCACACATTGACGAATTCACACGGAAATTGCGTCGCTATGAAATACGAGTACTATGTGTTCTAAGACATTTCCTTCTAAATCGAGTAACGTTTCTATGGAAACGACAGGATTTTCTTTTGGGATACGACAATCTCATTTCCGATCCACTAATCCTTCTTTACTGCATCCCTCACTCCCACACATTGACGAATTCACACGAAAATTGCGTCGCTATGAAATACGAGTACTATGTGTTCTAAGACATTTCCTTCTAAATCGAGTAACGTTTCTATGGAAACGACAGGATTTTCTTTTGGGATACGACAATCTCATTTCCGATCCACTAATCCTTCTTTACTGCATCCCTCACTCCCACACATTGACGAATTCACACGGAAATTGCGTCGCTATGAAATACGAGTACTATGTGTTCTAAGACATTTCCTTCTAAATCGAGTAACGTTTCTATGGAAACGACAGGATTTTCTTTTGGGATACAACAATCTCATTTCCGATCCACTAATCCTTCTTTACTGCATCCCTCACTCCCACACATTGACGAATTCACACGGAAATTGCGTCGCTATGAAATACGAGAACTATTAGTTCTAAGACATTTCCTTCTAAATCGAGTGACGTTTCTATGGAAACGACAGGATTTTCTTTTGGGATACAACAATCTCATTTCCGATCCACTAATCCCTCTTTACTGCATCCCTCACTCCCACACATTGACGAATTCACACGGAAATTGCGTCGCTATGAAATACGAGTACTATGTGTTCTAAGACATTTCCTTCTAAATCGAGTAACGTTTCTATGGAAACGACAGGATTTTCTTTTGGGATAAAACAATCTCATTTCCGATCCACTAATCCTTCTTTACTGCATCCCTCACTCCCACACATTGACGAATTCACACGGAAATTGCGTCGCTATGAAATACGAGTACTATGTGTTCTAAGACATTTCCTTCTAAATCGAGTAACGTTTCTATGGAAACGACAGGATTTTCTTTTGGGATACGACAATCACATTTCCGATCCACTAATCCTTCTTTAATGCATCCCTCACTCCCAAACATTGACGAATTCACACGGAAATTGCGTCGCTATGAATTACTATGGGTTCAATGACTTCACCTTCTTAATCAAGTAACGTTTCTATGGAAACTACAGGATTTCTTTTTGGGATACGACAATTTCATTTTTGACCCACTAATCCTTCTTTACTGCATCCCTCGCTCCCATACATTGACGAATTCACACGGAAATTGCGTCGCTATGAAATACTATGTGTTCTAAGACATTTCCTTCTAAATCGAGTAACGTTTCTATGGAAATGACTGGATTTTCTTTTGGAATACGACAATCTCATTTCCGATCCACTAATCCTTCTTTACTGCATCCCTCACTCCCACACATTGACGAATTCACACGGAAATTCCGTCGCTATGAAATACGAGTACTATGTGTTCTAAGACATTTCCTTCTAAATCGAGTAACGTTTCAATGGAAACGACAGGATTTTCTTCTGGGATACGACAATCTCATTTCCGATCCACTAATCCTTCTTTACTGCATCCCTCACTCCCACACATTGACGAATTCACACGGAAATTTCGTCGCAATGAAATACGAGTACTACGTGTTCTAAGACATTTCCTTCTAAATCGAGTAACGTTTCTATAGAAACGACAGGATTTTCTTTTGGGATACAACAATCTCATTTCCGATCCACTAATCCTTCTTTACTGCATCCCTCACTCCCACACATTGACGAATTCACACGGAAATTGCGTCGCTATGAAATACGAGTACTATGTGTTCTAAGACATTTCCTTCTAAATCGAGTAACGTTTCTATGGAAACGACAGGATTTTCTTTTGGGATACGACAGTCACATTTCCGATCCACTAATACTTCTTTACTGCATCCCTCACTCCCACACAGTGAAGAATTCACACGGAAATTCCGTCGCTATGAACTACTATGGGTTCTATGACTTCTCCTTCTAAATCGAGTAACGTTTCTATGGAAACGACAGGATTTTCTTTTGGGATACGACAATCTCATTTCCGATCCACTAATCCTTCTTTACTGCATCCCTCACTCCCACACATTGACGAATTCACACGGAAATTGCGTCGCTATGGAGTACTATGTGTTCTAAGACATTTCCTTCTAAATCGAGTAACGTTTCTATATAAACGACAGGATTTTCTTTTGGGATACGACAATCTCATTTCCGATCCACTAATCCTTCTTTACTGCATCCCTCACTCCCACACATTGACGAATTCACACGGAAATTGCGTCGCTATGAAATACGAGTACTATGTGTTCTAAGACATTTCCGTCTAAATCGAGTAACGTTTCTATGGAAACGACAGGATTTTCTTTTGGGATACGACAATCACATTTCCGATCCACTAATCCTTCTTTACTGCATCGCTCACTCCCACACATTGACGAATTCACACGGAAATTGCGTCGCTATGAAATACGAGTACTATGTGTTCTAAGACATTTCCCTCTAAATCGAGTAACGTTTCTATGGAAACGACAGGATTTTCTTTTGGGATACGACAATCACATTTCCGATCCACTAATCCTTCTTTACTGCATCCCTCACTCCCACACATTGACGAATTCACACGGTAATTGCGTCGCAAAGAAATACTAGTACTATGTGTTCTAAGACATTTCCTTCTAAATCGAGTAACGTTTCTATGGAAACGACAGGATTTTCTTTTGGGATACGACAATGACATTTCCGATCTACTAATCCTTCTTTACTGCATCCCTCTCTCCCAAACATTGACGAATTCAAACGGAAATTGCGTCGCTATGAAATACTATGTGTTCTAAGACATTTATTTCTAAATCGAGTACCGTTTCTATGGAAACGACAGGATTTTCTTTTGGGATACGACAATCTCATTTCCGATCCACTAATCCTACTTCACTGCAACCCTTACTCCCACTCATTGACGAATTCACACGGAAATAGCGTCGCAAAGAAATACTATGGGTTCTATGACATTTCCTACTAAATCGAGTAACGTTTCTATGGAAACGACAGGATTTTCTTTTGGGATACGACAATCTCATTTCCGATCCACTAATCCTTCTTTACTGCATCCCTCACTCCCACACATTGACGAATTCACACGGAAATTGCGTCGCTATGAAATACTATGGGTTCTATGACTTCTCCTTCTAAATCGAGTAACGTTTCTATGGAAACGTCAGGATTTTCTTTTGGGATACGACTATCACATTTCCGATCCACTAATCCTTCTTTACTGCATCCCTCACTCCCACACATTGACGGATTCACACGGAAATTAGGTCGCTATGAAATACTATGGGTTCTATGACTTCTCCTTCTAAATCGAGTAACGTTTCTATGGAAACGACAGGATTTTCTTTTGGGATACGACAATGTCATTTCCGATCCACTAATCCTTCTTTACTAGATCCCACACTCCCACACACTGACGAATTCACACGGAAATTGCGCCGCTATGAAATACTATGTGTTCTAAGACATTTCCTTCTAAATCGAGTTACGTTTCTGTGGAAACGACAGGATTTTCTTTTGGGATACGACAATCACATTTCCGATCCACTAATCCTCCTTTACTGCATCCCTCACTCCCACACATTGACGAATTCACACGGAAATTGCGTCGCTATGAAATACTATGGGTTCTATGACTTCTCCTTCTAAATCGAGTAACGTTTCTATGGAAACGACAGGATTTTCTCTTGGGATACGACAATATCATTTCCGATCCACTAATCCTTCTTTACTGCATCCCTCACTCCCACTCATTGACGAATTCACACGGAAATTGCGTCGCTATGAAATACTATGTGTTGTAAGACATTTCCATCTAAATTGAGTAACGTTTCTATAGAAACGACAGGATTTTCTTTTGGGATACGACAATCTCATTTCCGATCCACTAATCCTTCTTTACTGCATCCCTCACTCCCACACATTGACGATTTCACACGGAAATTGCGTCGCTATGAAATACTATGTGTTCTAAGACATTTCCTTCTAAATCGAGTAACGTTTCTATGGAAACGACAGGATTTTCTTTTGGAATACGACAATCTCATTTCCGATCCACTAATCCTTCTTTACTGCATCCCTTACTCCCACTCATTGACGAATTCACGCGGAAATTACGTGGCTATGAAATACTATGGGTTCTATGACATTTCCTTCTAAATCAAGTAACGTTTCTATGGAAACGACAGGATTTTCTTTTAGGATACGACAATCTCATTTCCGATCCACTAATCCTTCTTTACTGCATCCCTCACTCCCACTCACTGACGAATTCACACGGAAATTGCGTCGCTATAAAATACTATGTGTTCTAAGACATTTCCTTATAAATCGAGTAACGTTTCTATGGAAACCACAGGATTTTCTCTTGGGATTCGACAATCACATTTCCGATCAACTAATCCTTCTTTACTGCATCCCTCACTCCCACACATTGTCGAATTCACACGGAAATTGCGTCGCTATGAAATACTATGTGTTCTAAGACATTTCCTTGTAAATGGTGTAACGATTCTATGGCAACGACAGGATTTTCTTTTGGGATACGACAATCACAATTCCGATCCACTAATCCTTCGTTACTGCATCCCTCACTATCACACATTGACGAGTTCACACGGAAATTGCGTCGCTATGAAATACTATGGGTTCGATGACTTCTCCTTCTAAATCGAGTAACGTTTCTATGGAAACGACAGGATTTTCTTTTGGGATACGACAATCTCATTTCCGATCCACTAATCATTCTTTACTGCATCCCTCACTCCCACACATTGACGATTTCACACGGAAATTGCGTCGCTATGAAATACTATGTGTTCTAAGGCATTTCCTTCTAAATCGAGAAACGTTTCTATGGAAACGACCGGATTTTCTTTTGGGATACGACAATCTTATTTCCGATCCACTAATCCTTCTTTACTGCATCCCTTACTCCCACTCATTGACGAATTCACACGGAAATTGCGTCGCAAAGAAATACTATGGGTTCTATGACATTTCCTTCTAAATCGAGTAACGTTTCTATGGAAACGACAGGATTTTCTTTTGGGATACGACAATCTCATTTCCGATCCACTAATCCTTCTTTACTGCATCCCTCACTCCCACTCATTGACGAATTCACACGGAAATTGCGTCGCTATGTAATACTATGGGTTCTATGACTTCTCCTTCTAAATCGAGTAGCGTTTCTATGGAAACGTCAGGATTTTCTTTTGGGATACGACAATCACATTTCCGATCCACTAATCCTTCTTTACTGCATCCCTCACTCCCACACATTGACGGATTCACACGGAAATTGGGTCGCTATGAAATACTATGGGTTCTATGACTTCTCCTTCTAAATAGAGTAACTTTTCTATGGAAACGACAGGATTTTCTTTTGGGATACGACAGTCTCATTTCCGATCCACTAATCCTTCTTTACTGCATCCCTCACACCCACACACTGACGAATTCACACGGAAATTGCGTCGCTATGAAATATTATGTGTTCTAAGACATGTCCTTCTAAATCGAGTAACGTTTCTATGGAAACGACAGGATTTTCTTTTGGGATACGACAATCTTATTTCCGATCCACTAATCCTTCTTTACTGCATCCCTCACTCCCACTCATTGACGAATTCACACGGAAATTGCGTCGCTATGAAATACTAAGTGTTGTAAGACATTTCCAACTAAATTGAGTAACGTTTCTATAGAAACGACAGGATTTTCTTTTGGGATACGACAATCTCATTTCCGATCCACTAATCCTTCTTTACTGCATCCCTCACTCCCACACATTGACGACTCACACGGAAATTGCGTCGCTATGAAATACTATGTGTTCTAAGACATTTCCTTCTAAATCGAGTAACGTTTCTATGGAAACGACAGGATTTTCTTTTGGGATACGACTTTCTCATTTCCGATCCACTAATCCTTCTTTGCTGCATCCCTTACTCCCACTCATTGACGAATTCACACGGAAATTACGTGGCTATGAAATACTATGGGTTCTATGACATTTCCTTCTAAATCGAGTAACGTTTCTATGGAAACGACAGGATTTTCTTTTAGGATACGACAATCTCATTTCCGATCCACTAATCCTTCTTTACTGCATCCCTCACTCCCACTCACTGACGAATTCACACGGAAATTGCGTCGCTATGAAATACTATGGGTTCTATGACTTCTCCTTCTAAATCGAGTAACGTTTCTATGGAAACGACAGGATTTTCTTTTGGGATACGACATCCACATTTCCGATCCACTAATCCTTCTTTACTGCATCCCTCACTCCCACACATTGACAAATTCACACGGAAATTGTGTCGCTATGAAATACTATATGTTCTACGACTTCTCCTTCTAAATCGAGTAACGTTTCTATGGAAACGACAGGATTTTCTTTTGGGATACGACAATTTCATTTCCGATCCACTAATCCTTCTTTACTGCATCCCTCACTCCCACACATTGACGAATTCACACGGTAATTGCGTCGCAAAGAAATACTAGTACTATGTGTTCTAAGACATTTCCTTCCAAATCGAGTAACGTTTCTATGGAAACGACAGGATTTTCTTTTGGGATACGACAATCACATTTCCGGTCTACTAATCCTTCTTTACTGCATCCCTCTCTCCCAAACATTGACGAATTCAAACGGAAATTGCGTCGCTATGAAATACTATGTGTTCTAAGACATTTATTTCTAAATCGAGTACCGTTTCTATGGAAACGACAGGATTTTCTTTTGGGATACGACAATCTCATTTCCGATCCACTAATCCTACTTCACTGCAACCCTTACTCCCACTCATTGACGAATTCACACGGAAATAGCGTCGCAAAGAAATACTATGGGTTCTATGACATTTCGTTCTAAATCGAGTAACGTTTCTATGGAAACGACAGGATTTTCTTTTGGGATACGACAATCTCATTTCCGATCCACTAATCCTTCTTTATTGCATCCCTCACTCCCACACATTGACGAATTCACACGGAAATTGCGTCGCTATGAAATACTATGGGTTCTATGACTTCTCCTTCTAAATCGAGTAACGTTTCTATGGAAACGTCAGGATTTTCTTTTGGGATACGACTATCACATTTCCGATCCACTAATCCTTCTTTACTGCATCCCTCACTCCCACACATTGACGGATTCACACGGAAAATAGGTCGCTATGAAATACTATGGGTTCTATGACTTCTCCTTCTAAATCGAGTAACGTTTCTATGGAAACGACAGGATTTTCTTTTGGGATACGACAGTCTCATTTCCGATCCACTAATCCTTCTTTACTAGATCCCACACTCCCACACACTGACGAATTCACACGGAAATTGCGCCGCTATGAAATACTATGTGTTCTAAGACATTTCCTTCTAAATCGAGTTACGTTTCTGTGGAAACGACAGGATTTTCTTTTGGGATACGACAATCACATTTCCGATCCACTAATCCTCCTTTACTGCATCCCTCACTCCCACACATTGACGAATTCACACGGAAATTGCGTCGCTATGAAATACTATGGGTTCTATGACTTCTCCTTCTAAATCGAGTAACGTTTCTATGGAAACGACAGGATATTCTCTTGGGATACGACAATATCATTTCCGATCCACTAATCCTTCTTTACTGCATCCCTCACTCCCACTCATTGACGAATTCACACGGAAATTGCGTCGCTATGAAATACTATGTGTTGTAAGACATTTCCATCTAAATTGAGTAACGTTTCTATAGAAACGACAGGATTTTCTTTTGGGATACGACAATCTCATTTCCGATCCACTAATCCTTCTTTACTGCATCCCTCACTCCCACACATTGACGATTTCACACGGAAATTGCGTCGCTATGAAATACTATGTGTTCTAAGACATTTCCTTCTAAATCGATTAACGTTTCTATGGAAACGACAGGATTTTCTTTTGGAATACGACAATCTCATTTCCGATCCACTAATCCTTCTTTACTGCATCCCTTACTCCCACTCATTGACGAATTCACGCGGAAATTACGTGGCTATGAAATACTATGGGTTCTATGACATTTCCTTCTAAATCAAGTAACGTTTCTATGGAAACGACAGGATTTTCTTTTAGGATACGATAATCTCATTTCCGATCCACTAATCCTTCTTTACTGCATCCCTCACTCCCACTCACTGACGAATTCACACGAAAATTGCGTCGCTATAAAATACTATGTGTTCTAAGACATTTCCTTATAAATCGAGTAACGTTTCTATGGAAACCACAGGATTTTCTCTTGGGATTCGACAATCACATTTCCGATCAACTAATCCTTCTTTACTGCATCCCTCACTCCCACACATTGTCGAATTCACACGGAAATTGCGTCGCTATGAAATACTATGTGTTCTAAGACATTTCCTTGTAAATGGTGTAACGATTCTATGGCAACGACAGGATTTTCTTTTGGGATACGACAATCACAATTCCGATCCACTAATCCTTCGTTACTGCATCCCTCACTATCACACATTGACGAGTTCACACGGAAATTGCGTCGCTATGAAATACTATGGGTTCGATGACTTCTCCTTCTAAATCGAGTAACGTTTCTATGGAAACGACAGGATTTTCTTTTGGGATACGACAATCTCATTTCCGATCCACTAATCATTCTTTACTGCATCCCTCACTCCCACACATTGACGATTTCACACGGAAATTGCGTCGCTATGAAATACTATGTGTTCTAAGGCATTTCCTACTAAATTGAGAAACGTTTCTATGGAAACGACCGGATTTTCTTTTGGGATACGACAATCTTATTTCCGATCCACTAATCCTTCTTTACTGCATCCCTTACTCCCACTCATTGACGAATTCACACGGAAATTGCGTCGCAAAGAAATACTATGGGTTCTATGACATTTCCTTCTAAATCGAGTAACGTTTCTATGGAAACGACAGGATTTTCTTTTGGGATACGACAATCTCATTTCCGATCCACTAATCCTTCTTTACTGCATCCCTCACTCCCACTCATTGACGAATTCACACGGAAATTGCGTCGCTATGTAATACTATGGGTTCTATGACTTCTCCTTCTAAATCGAGTAGCGTTTCTATGGAAACGTCAGGATTTTCTTTTGGGATACGACAATCACATTTCCGATCCACTAATCCTTCTTTACTGCATCCCTCACTCCCACACATTGACGGATTCACACGGAAATTGGGTCGCTATGAAATACTATGGGTTCTATGACTTCTCCTTCTAAATAGAGTAACATTTCTATGGAAACGACAGGATTTTCTTTTGGGATACGACAGTCTCATTTCCGATCCACTAATCCTTCTTTACTGCATCCCTCACACCCACACACTGACGAATTCACACGGAAATTGCGTCGCTATGAAATATTATGTGTTCTAAGACATGTCCTTCTAAATCGAGTAACGTTTCTATGGAAACGACAGGATTTTCTTTTGGGATACGACAATCTTATTTCCGATCCACTAATCCTTCTTTACTGCATCCCTCACTCCCACTCATTGACGAATTCACACGGAAATTGCGTCGCTATGAAATACTAAGTGTTGTAAGACATTTCCAACTAAATTGAGTAACGTTTCTATAGAAACGACAGGATTTTCTTTTGGGATACGACAATCTCATTTCCGATCCACTAATCCTTCTTTACTGCATCCCTCACTCCCACACATTGACGACTTCACACGGAAATTGCGTCGCTATGAAATACTATGTGTTCTAAGACATTTCCTTCTAAATCGAGTAACGTTTCTATGGAAACGACAGGATTTTCTTTTGGGATACGACTTTCTCATTTCCGATCCACTAATCCTTCTTTACTGCATCCCTTACTCCCACTCATTGACGAATTCACACGGAAATTACGTGGCTATGAAATACTATGGGTTCTATGACATTTCCTTCTAAATCGAGTAACGTTTCTATGGAAACGACAGGATTTTCTTTTGGGATACGACATCCACATTTCCGATCCACTAATCCTTCTTTACTGCATCCCTCACTCCCACACATTGACAAATTCACACGGAAATTGTGTCGCTATGAAATACTATATGTTCTACGACTTCTCCTTCTAAATCGAGTAACGTTTCTATGGAAACGACAGGATTTTCTCTTGGGATACGACAATCTCATTTCCGATCCACTAATCCTTCTTTACTGCATCCCTCACTCCCACTCATTGACGAATTCACACGGAAATTGCGTCGCTATGAAATACTATGTGTTCTATGACATCTCCTTCTAAATCGAGTAACGTTTCTATGGAAACGACAGGATTTTCTCTTCGGATACGACAATCCCATTTCCGATCCGCTAATCCTTCTTTACTGCATCCCTCCTTCTAAATCGAGTAACGTTTCTATGGAAACAACAGGATTTTATTTTGGGATACGACAATCTCATTTCCGATCCACTAATCCTTCTTTACTGCATCCCTCACTCCCACTCATTGACGAATTCACACGGAAATTGCGTCGCTATGAAATACTATGTGTTCTATGACATCTCCTTCTAAATCGAGTAACGTTTCTATGGAAACGACAGGATTTTCTCTTGGGATACGACAATCTCATTTCCGATCCACTAATCCTTCTTTACTGCATCCCTCACTCCCACTCATTGACGAATTCACACGGAAATTGCGTCGCTATGAAATACTATGTGTTCTAAGACATTTCCTTCTAAAACGAGTAACGTTTCTATGGAAATGACAGGATTTAATTTTGGGATACGACAATCACATTTCCTACCCACTAATCCTTCTTTGCTGCATCCCTCTATCCCACACATTGGCGAATTCACACGGAAATTGCGTCGCTATGAAATACTATGTGTTCTATGACATCTCCTTCTAAATCGAGTAACGTTTCTATGGAAACGACAGGATTTTCTCATGGGATACGACAATCCCATTTCCGATCCGCTAATCCTTCTTTACTGCATCCCTCCTTCTAAATCGAGTAACGTTTCTATGGAAACGACAGGATTTTATTTTGGGATACGACAATCTCATTTCCGATCCACTAATCCTTCTTTACTGCATCCCTCACTCCCACACATTGACGAATTCACATGGAAATTGCGTCGCTATGAAATACTATGTGTTCTAAGACAATTCCTTCTAAAACGAGTAACGTTTCTATGGAAATGATAGGATTTGATTTTGGGATACGACAATCACATTTCCGATCCACTAATCCTTCTTTGCTGCATCCCTCACTCCCACACATTGACGAATTCACACGGAAATCGCGTCGCTACGAAATACTATGTGTTCTAAGACATTTCCATCTAAATCGAGTAACGATTCTATGGAAACGACAGGATTTTCTTTTGGGATAGGACAATCTCATTTCTGATCCACTAATCCTTCTTTACTGCATCCCTCACTCCCACACATTGACGAATTCACACGGAAATTGTGTCGCTATGAAATACTATGTGTTCTAAGACATTTCCTTCTAAATCGAGTAACGTTTCTATGGAAACGACAGGATTTTATTTTGGGATACGATAATCTCATTTCCGATCCACTAATCCTTCTTTACTGCATCCCTCACTCCCACTCATTGACGAATTCACACGGAAATTGCATCGCTATGAAATACTATGTGTTCTAAGACATTTCCTTCTAAATCGAGTAACGTTTCTATGGAAACGACAGGATTTTCTTTTGGGAAACGACAATCACATTTCAGATCCACTAATCCTTCTTTACTGCATCCCTCACTCCCACACATTGACGAATTCACACGGAAATTGCGTCGCTATGAAATACTATGGGTTCTGTGACTTCTCCTTCTAAATCGAGTAACGTTTCTATGGAAACGACAGGATTCTCTCTTGGGATACGACAATCTCATTTCCGATCCACTAATCCTTAATTACAGCATCCGTCACTCCCACTAATTGACGAATTCACACGGAAATTGCGTCGCTGTGAAATACTATGTGTTCTAAGACATTTCCTTCTAAATCGAGTAACGTTTCTATGGAAACGACAGGATTTTCTTTTGGGATACGACAATCTCAATTCCGATCCGCTAATCCTTCTTTACTGCATCCCTCACTCCCACACATTGACGAATTCACACGGAAATTGCGTCGCTATGAAATACTATGGGTTCTGTGACTTCTCCTTCTAAATCGAGTAACGTTTCTATGGAAACGACAGGATTTTCTCTTGGGATACGACAATCTCATTTCCGATCCACTAATCCTTCTTTACAGCATCCGTCACTCCCACTAATTGACTAATTCACACGGAAATTGCGTTGCTATGAAATACTATGTGTTCTAAGACATTTCCATCTGAATTGAGTAACGTTTCTATGAAAACGACAGAATTTTCTTTTGGGATACGACACTCACATTTCTGATCCACTAATCCTTCTTTACTGCATCCCTCACTCCCACACATTGACGAATTCACACGGAAATTGCGTCGCTGTGAAATCCTATGTGTTCTAAGACATTTCCTTCTAAATCGAGTAACGTTTCTATGGAAACGACAGGATTTTCTTTTGGGATACGACAATCTCAATTCCGATCCGCTAATCCTTCTTTACTGCATCCCTTACTCCCACTCATTGACGAATTCACACTAAAATTGCGTCGCAATGAAATACTATGTGTTCTAAGACATTTCCTTCTAAATCGAGTAACGTTTCCATGGAGACGACAGGATTTTCTTTTGGGAAACGACAATCATATTTCCGATCCACTAATCCTTCTTTACTGCATCCCTCACTCCCACACATTGACGAATTCACACGGAAATTGCGTCGCTATGAAATACTATGGGTTCTATGACTTCTCCTTCTAAGTCAAGTGACGTTTCTATGGAAACGACAGGATATTCTCTTGGGATACGACAATCTCATTTCCGATCCACTAATCCTTCTTTACTGAATCCCTCACTCCCACACATTGACGAATTCACACGGAAATTGCGTCGCTATGAAATACTATGTGTTCTAAGACATTTCCTTCTAATTCGAGTAACGTTTCTATGGAAACGACAGGATTTTCTTTTGGGATACGACAATCACATTTCCGATCCACTAATCCTTCTTTACTGCATCCCTCACTCCCACAAATTGTCGAATTCCACGGAAATTGCGTCGCTATGAAATACTATGTGTTCTAAGACATTTCCTTGTAAATGGAGTAACGATTCTATGGAAATGACAGGGTTTTCTTTTGGGATACGACAATCTCATTTCCGATCCACTAATCCTTCTTTACTGCATCCCTCACTCCCACACATTGACGAGTTCACACGGAAATTGCGTCGCTATGAAATACTATGGATTCTATGACTTCTCCTTCTAAATCGAGTAACGTTTCTATGGAAACGACAGGATTTTCTTTTGGGATACGACAATCTCATTTCCGATCCACTAATCCTTCTTTACTGCATCCCTCACTCCCACACATTGACGATGTCACACGGAAATTGCGTCGCTATGAAATACTATGTGTTCTAAGACATTTCCTCCTAATTCGAGGAATGTTTCTATGGAAACGACAGGATTTTCTTTTGGGATACGACAATCTCAATTCCGATCCGCTAATCCTTCTTTACTGCATCCCTCACTCCCACACATTGACGAATTCACACGGAAATTGCGTCGCTATGAAATACTATGTGTTCTAAGACATTTCCTTCTAAATCGAGTAACGTTTCTATGGAAACGACAGGATTTTATTTTGGGATACGATAATCTCATTTCCGATCCACTAATCCTTCTTTACTGCATCCCTCACTCCCACTCATTGACGAATTCACACGGAAATTGCATCGCTATGAAATACTATGTGTTCTAAGACATTTCCTTCTAAATCGAGTAACGTTTCTATGGAGACGACAGGATTTTCTTTTGGGAAACGACAATCACATTTCCGATCCACTAATCCTTCTTTACTGCATCCCTCACTCCCACACATTGACGAATTCACACGGAAATTGCGTCGCTATGAAATACTATGGGTTCTGTGACTTCTCCTCCTAAATCGAGTAACGTTTCTATGGAAACGACAGGATTTTCTCTTGGGATACGACAATCTCATTTCCGATCCACTAATCCTTCTTTACAGCATCCGTCACTCCCACTAATTGACGAATTCACACGGAAATTGCGTCGCTATGAAATACTATGTGTTCTAAGACATTTCCATCTGAATTGAGTAACGTTTCTATGAAAACGACAGAATTTTCTTTTGGGATACGACACTCACATTTCTGATCCACTAATCCTTCTTTACTGCATCCCTCACTCCCACACATTGACGAATTCACACGGAAATTGCGTCGCTGTGAAATACTATGTGTTCTAAGACATTTCCTTCTAAATCGAGTAACGTTTCTATGGAAACGACAGGATTTTCTTTTGGGATACGACAATCTCAATTCCGATCCGCTAATCCTTCTTTACTGCATCCCTTACTCCCACTCATTGACGAATTCACACTTAAATTGCGTCGCAATGAAATACTGTGTGTTCTAAGACATTTCCTTCTAAATCGAGTAACGTTTCTATGGAGACGACAGGATTTTCTTTTGGGAAACGACAATCACATTTCCGATCCACTAATCCTTCTTTACTGCATCCCTCACTCCCACACATTGACGAATTCACACGGAAATTGCGTCGCTATGAAATACTATGGGTTCTATGACTTCTCCTTCTGAGTCAAGTGGCGTTTCTATGGAAACGACAGGATTTTCTCTTGGGATACGACAATCCCATTTCCGATCCACTAATCCTTCTTTACTGCATCCGCCACTACCACTCATTGACGAATTCACACGGAAATTGCGTCGCTATTGAATACTATGTGTTCTAAGACATTTCCATCTGAATTGAGTAACTTTTCTATGGAAACGACAGGATTTTCTTTTGGGATACGACAATCTCATTTCCGATCCACTAATCCTTCTTTACTGCATCCCTCACTCCCACTCACTGACGAATTCACACGGAAATTGCGTTGCTATGAAATACTATGTGTGCTAAGACATTTCCTTCTAAATCGAGTAACGTTTCTATGGAAACGACAGGATTTTCTTTTGGGATACCACAATCACATTTCCGATCCACTAATCCTTCTTTACTGAATCCCTCACTCCCACACATTGACGAATTCACACGGAAATTGCGTCGCTATGAAATACTATGTGTTCTAAGACATTTCCTTCTAATTCGAGTAACGTTTCTATGGAAACGACAGGATTTTCTTTTGGGATACGACAATCACATTTCCGATCCACTAATCCTTCTTTACTGCATCCCTCACTCCCACAAATTGTCGAATTCCACGGAAATTGCGTCGCTATGAAATACTATGTGTTCTAAGACATTTCCTTGTAAATGGAGTAACGATTCTATGGAAACGACAGGATTTTCTTTTGGGATACGACAATCTCATTTCCGATCCACTAATCCTTCTTTACTGCATCCCTCACTCCCACACATTGACGAGTTCACACGGAAATTGCGTCGCTATGAAATACTATGGATTCTATGACTTCTCCTTCTAAATCGAGTAACGTTTCTATGGAAACGACAGGATTTTCTTTTGGGATACGACAGTCTCATTTCCGATCCACTAATCCTTCTTTACTGCATCCCTCACTCCCACACATTGACGATGTCACACGGAAATTGCGTCGCCATGAAATACTATGTGTTCTAAGACATTTCCTTCCAATTCGAGGAATGTTTCTATGGAAACGACAGGATTTTCTTTTGGGATACGACAATCTCATTTCAGATCCATTAATCCTTCTTTACTGCATCCCTTACTCCCACTCATTGACGAATTCACATGGAAATTGCGTCGCAATGAAGTACCATGGGTTCTATGACATTTCCTTCTAAATCGAGTAAAGTTTCTATGGAAACGACAGGATTTTCTTTTGGGATACGACAATCTCATTTCCGATCCACTAATCCTTCTTTACTGCATCCCTCACTCCCACTCATTGACGAATTCACACGGAAATTGCGTCGCTATGAAATACTATGGGTCCTATGACTTCTCCTTCTAAATCGAGTAACGTTTCTATGGAAACGACAGGATTTTCTTTTTGGATACGACAATCACATTTCCGATCCACTAATCCTTCTTTACTGCATCCCTCACTCCCACACATTGACGAATTCACACGGAAATTGCGTCGCTATGAAATACTATGGGTTCTATGACTTCTCCTACTAAATCGAGTAACGTTTCTGTGGAAACGACAGGATTTTCTCTTGGGATACGACAATCTCATTTCCGATCCACTAATCGTTCTTTACTGCATCCCTCACTCCCACTCATTGACGAATTCACACGGAAATTGCGTCGCAATGAAATACTATGTGTTCTAAGACATTTCCATCTAAATTAAAAAACGTTTCTATAGAAACGACAGGATTTTCTTTTGGGATACGACAATCTCATTTCCGATCCACTAATCCTTCTTTACTGCATCCCTCCTTCTAAATGGAGTAACGTTTCTATGGAAACGACCGGATTTTCTTTTGGGATACGACAATCTCATTTCCGATTCACTAATCCTTCTCTACTGCATCCCTCACTCCCACACATTGACGATTTCACACGGAAATTGCGTCGCTATGAAATACTACGTGTTCTAAGACATTTCCTTCTAAATCGAGTAACGTTTCTATGGAAACGACAGGATTTTCTTTTGGGATACGACAATCTCATTTCCGATCCACTAATCCTTCTTTACTGCATCCCTTACTCCCACTCATTGACGAATTCACACGGAAATTGCGTGGCTATGAAATACTATGGGTTCTATGACATTTCCTTCTATATCGAGTAACGTTTCTATGGAAACGACAGGATTTTCTTTTGGGATACGACAATCTCATTTCCGATCCACTAATCCTTCTTTACTGCATCCCTTACTCCCACTCATTGACGAATTCACACGGAAATTGCGTCGCTATGAAATACTATGGGTTCTGTGACTTCTCCTTCTAAATCGAGTAACGTTTCTATGGAAACGACAGGATTTTCTCTTGGGATACGACAATCTCATTTCCGATCCACTAATCCTTCTTTACATCATCCGTCACTCCCACTAATTGACTAATTCACACGGAAATTGCGTCGCTATGAAATACTATGTGTTCTAAGACATTTCCATCTGAATTGAGTAACGTTTCTATGAAAACGACAGAATTTTCTTTTGGGATACGACACTCACATTTCTGATCCACTAATCCTTCTTTACTGCATCCCTAACTCCCACACATAGACGAATTCACACGGAAATTGCGTCGCTGTGAAATACTATTTGTTCTAAGACATTTCCTTCTAAATCGAGTAACGTTTCTATGGAAACGACAGGATTTTCTTTTGGGATACGACAATCTCAATTCCGATCCGCTAATCCTTCTATACTGCATCCCTTACTCCCACTCATTGACGAATTCACACTAAAATTGCGTCGCAATGAAATACTATGTGTTCTAAGACATTTCCTTCTAAATCGAGTAACGTTTCTATGGAGACGACAGGATTTTCTTTTGGGAAACGACAATCATATTTCCGATCCACTAATCCTTCTTTACTGCATCCCTCACTCCCACACATTGACGAATTCACACGGAAATTGCGTCGCTATGAAATACTATGGGTTCTATGACTTCTCCTTCTAAGTCAAGTGACGTTTCTATGGAAACGACAGGATATTCTCTTGGGATACGACAATCTCATTTCCGATCCACTAATCCTTCTTTACTGAATCCCTCACTACCACTCATTGACGAATTCACACGGAAATTGCGTCGCTATTGAATACTATGTGTTCTAAGACATTTCCATCTGAATTGAGTAACTTTTCTATGGAAACGACAGGATTTTCTTTTGGGATACGACAATCTCATTTCCGATCCACTAATCCTTCTTTACTGCATCCCTCACTCCCACTCACTGACGAATTCACACGGAAATTGCGTTGCTATGAAATACTATGTGTGCTAAGACATTTCCTTCTAAATCGAGTAACGTTTCTATGGAAACGACAGGATTTTCTTTTGGGATACCACAATCACATTTCCGATCCACTAATCCTTCTTTACTGAATCCCTCACTCCCACACATTGACGAATTCACACGGAAATTGCGTCGCTATGAAATACTATGTGTTCTAAGACATTTCCTTCTAATTCGAGTAACGTTTCTATGGAAACGACAGGATTTTCTTTTGGGATACGACAATCACATTTCCGATCCACTAATCCTTCTTTACTGCATCCCTCACTCCCACAAATTGTCGAATTCCACGGAAATTGCGTCGCTATGAAATACTATGTGTTCTAAGACATTTCCTTGTAAATGGAGTAACGATTCTATGGAAACGACAGGATTTTCTTTTGGGATACGACAATCTCATTTCCGATCCACTAATCCTTCTTTACTGCATCCCTCACTCCCACACATTGACGAGTTCACACGGAAATTGCGTCGCTATGAAATACTATGGATTCTATGACTTCTCCTTCTAAATCGAGTAACGTTTCTATGGAAACGACAGGATTTTCTTTTGGGATACGACAGTCTCATTTCCGATCCACTAATCCTTCTTTACTGCATCCCTCACTCCCACACATTGACGATGTCACACGGAAATTGCGTCGCCATGAAATACTATGTTTTCTTAGACATTTCCTTCTAATTCGAGGAATGTTTCTATGGAAACGACAGGATTTTCTTTTGGGATACGATAATCTCATTTCAGATCCATTAATCCTTCTTTACTGCATCCCTTACTCCCACTCATTGACGAATTCACATGGAAATTGCGTCGCAATGAAGTACCATGGGTTCTATGACATTTCCTTCTAAATCGAGTAAAGTTTCTATGGAAACGACAGGATTTTCTTTTGGGATACGACAATCTCATTTCCGATCCACTAATCCTTCTTTACTGCATCCCTCACTCCCACTCATTGACGAATTCACACGGAAATTGCGTCGCTATGAAATACTATGGGTCCTATGACTTCTCCTTCTAAATCGAGTAACGTTTCTATGGAAACGACAGGATTTTCTTTTTGGATACGACAATCACATTTCCGATCCACTAATCCTTCTTTACTGCATCCCTCACTCCCACACATTGACGAATTCACACGGAAATTGCGTCGCTATGAAATACTATGGGTTCTATGACTTCTCCTACTAAATCGAGTAACGTTTCTGTGGAAACGACAGGATTTTCTCTTGGGATACGACAATCTCATTTCCGATCCACTAATCGTTCTTTACTGCATCCCTCACTCCCACTCATTGACGAATTCACACGGAAATTGCGTCGCAATGAAATACTATGTGTTCTAAGACATTTCCATCTAAATTAAAAAACGTTTCTATAGAAACGACAGGATTTTCTTTTGGGATACGACAATCTCATTTCCGATCCACTAATCCTTCTTTACTGCATCCCTCCTTCTAAATGGAGTAACGTTTCTATGGAAACGACCGGATTTTCTTTTGGGATACGACAATCTCATTTCCGATTCACTAATCCTTCTTTACTGCATCCCTCACTCCCACACATTGACGATTTCACACGGAAATTGCGTCGCTATGAAATACTACGTGTTCTAAGACATTTCCTTCTAAATCGAGTAACGTTTCTATGGAAACGACAGGATTTTCTTTTGGGATACGACAATCTCATTTCCGATCCACTAATCCTTCTTTACTGCATCCCTTACTCCCACTCATTGACGAATTCACACGGAAATTGCGTGGCTATGAAATACTATGGGTTCTATGACATTTCCTTCTATATCGAGTAACGTTTCTATGGAAACGACAGGATTTTCTTTTGGGATACGACAATCTCATTTCCGATCCACTAATCCTTCTTTACTGCATCCCTTACTCCCACTCATTGACGAATTCACACGGAAATTGCGTCGCTATGAAATACTATGGGTTCTGTGACTTCTCCTTCTAAATCGAGTAACGTTTCTATGGAAACGACAGGATTTTCTCTTGGGATACGACAATCTCATTTCCGATCCACTAGGCCTTCTTTACAGCATCCGTCACTCCCACTAATTGACTAATTCACACGGAAATTGCGTCGCTATGAAATACTATGTGTTCTAAGACATTTCCATCTGAATTGAGTAACGTTTCTATGAAAACGACAGAATTTTCTTTTGGGATACGACACTCACATTTCTGATCCACTAATCCTTCTTTACTGCATCCCTCACTCCCACACATAGACGAATTCACACGGAAATTGCGTCGCTGTGAAATACTATTTGTTCTAAGACATTTCCTTCTAAATCGAGTAACGTTTCTATGGAAACGACAGGATTTTCTTTTGGGATACGACAATCTCAATTCCGATCCGCTAATCCTTCTTTACTGCATCCCTTACTCCCACTCATTGACGAATTCACACTAAAATTGCGTCGCAATGAAATACTATGTGTTCTAAGACATTTCCTTCTAAATCGAGTAACGTTTCTATGGAGACGACAGGATTTTCTTTTGGGAAACGACAATCATATTTCCGATCCACTAATCCTTCTTTACTGCATCCCTCACTCCCACACATTGACGAATTCACACGGAAATTGCGTCGCTATGAAATACTATGGGTTCTATGACTTCTCCTTCTAAGTCAAGTGACGTTTCTATGGAAACGACAGGATATTCTCTTGGGATACGACAATCTCATTTCCGATCCACTAATCCTTCTTTACTGAATCCCTCACTCCCACACATTGACGAATTCACACGGAAATTGCGTCGCTATGAAATACTATGTGTTCTAAGACATTTCCTTCTAATTCGAGTAACGTTTCTATGGAAACGACAGGATTTTCTTTTGGGATACGACAATCACATTTCCGATCCACTAATCCTTCTTTACTGCATCCCTCACTCCCACAAATTGTCGAATTCCACGGAAATTGCGTCGCTATGAAATACTATGTGTTCTAAGACATTTCCTTGTAAATGGAGTAACGATTCTATGGAAATGACAGGGTTTTCTTTTGAGATACGACAATCTCATTTCCGATCCACTAATCCTTCTTTACTGCATCCCTCACTCCCACACATTGACGAGTTCACACGGAAATTGCGTCGCTATGAAATACTATGGATTCTATGACTTCTCCTTCTAAATCGAGTAACGTTTCTATGGAAACGACAGGATTTTCTTTTGGGATACGACAATCTCATTTCCGATCCACTAATCCTTCTTTACTGCATCCCTCACTCCCACACATTGACGATGTCACACGGAAATTGCGTCGCTATGAAATACTATGTGTTCTAAGACATTTCCTACTAATTCGAGGAATGTTTCTATGGAAACGACAGGATTTTCTTTTGGGATACGACAATCTCAATTCCGATCCGCTAATCCTTCTTTACTGCATCCCTCACTCCCACTCATTCACGAATTCACACGGAAATTGCGTCGCTATGAAATACTATGTGTTCTAAGACATTTCCTTCTAAATCGAGTAACGTTTCTATGGAAACGACAGGATTTTATTTTGGGATACGATAATCTCATTTCCGATCCACTAATCCTTCTTTACTGCATCCCTCACTCCCACTCATTGACGAATTCACACGGAAATTGCATCGCTATGAAATACTATGTGTTCTAAGACATTTCCTTCTAAATCGAGTAACGTTTCTATGGAGACGACAGGATTTTCTTTTGGGAAACGACAATCACATTTCCGATCCACTAATCCTTCTTTACTGCATCCCTCACTCCCACACATTGACGAATTCACACGGAAATTGCGTCGCTATGAAATACTATGGGTTCTGTGACTTCTCCTTCTAAATCGAGTAACGTTTCTATGGAAACGACAGGATTTTCTCTTGGGATACGACAATCTCATTTCCGATCCACTAATCCTTCTTTACAGCATCCGTCACTCCCACTAATTGACGAATTCACACGGAAATTGCGTCGCTATGAAATACTATGTGTTCTAAGACATTTCCATCTGACTTGAGTAACGTTTCTATGAAAACGACAGAATTTTCTTTTGGGATACGACACTCACATTTCTGATCCACTAATCCTTCTTTACTGCATCCCTCACTCCCACACATTGACGAATTCACACGGAAATTGCGTCGCTGTGAAATACTATGTGTTCTAAGACATTTCCTTCTAAATCGAGTAACGTTTCTATGGAAACGACAGGATTTTCTTTTGGGATACGACAATCTCAATTCCGATCCGCTAATCCTTCTTTACTGCATCCCTTACTCCCACTCATTGACGAATTCACACTTAAATTGCGTCGCAATGAAATACTATGTGTTCTAAGACATTTCCTTCTAAATCGAGTAACGTTTCTATGGAGACGACAGGATTTTCTTTTGGGAAACGACAATCACATTTCCGATCCACTAATCCTTCTTTACTGCATCCCTCACTCCCACACATTGACGAATTCACACGGAAATTGCGTCGCTATGAAATACTATGAGTTCTATGACTTCTCCTTCTAAGTCAAGTGGCGTTTCTATGGAAACGACAGGATTTTCTCTTGGGATACGACAATCCCATTTCCGATCCACTAATCCTTCTTTACTGCATCCGCCACTACCACTCATTGACGAATTCACACGGAAATTGCGTCGCTATTGAATACTATGTGTTCTAAGACATTTCCATCTGAATTGAGTAACTTTTCTATGGAAACGACAGGATTTTCTTTTGGGATACGACAATCTCATTTCCGATCCACTAATCCTTCTTTACTGCATCCCTCACTCCCACTCACTGACGAATTCACACGGAAATTGCGTTGCTATGAAATACTATGTGTGCTAAGACATTTCCTTCTAAATCGAGTAACGTTTCTATGGAAACGACAGGATTTTCTTTTGGGATACCACAATCACATTTCCGATCCACTAATCCTTCTTTACTGAATCCCTCACTCCCACACATTGACGAATTCACACGGAAATTGCGTCGCTATGAAATACTATGTGTTCTAAGACATTTCCTTCTAATTCGAGTAACGTTTCTATGGAAACGACAGGATTTTCTTTTGGGATACGACAATCACATTTCCGATCCACTAATCCTTCTTTACTGCATCCCTCACTCCCACAAATTGTCGAATTCCACGGAAATTGCGTCGCTATGAAATACTATGTGTTCTAAGACATTTCCTTGTAAATGGAGTAACGATTCTATGGAAACGACAGGATTTTCTTTTGGGATACGACAATCTCATTTCCGATCCACTAATCCTTCTTTACTGCATCCCTCACTCCCACACATTGACGAGTTCACACGGAAATTGCGTCGCTATGAAATACTATGGATTCTATGACTTCTCCTTCTAAATCGAGTAACGTTTCCATGGAAACGACAGGATTTTCTTTTGGGATACGACAGTCTCATTTCCGATCCACTAATCCTTCTTTACTGCATCCCTCACTCCCACACATTGACGATGTCACACGGAAATTGCGTCGCCATGAAATACTATGTGTTCTAAGACATTTCCTTCTAATTCGAGGAATGTTTCTATGGAAACGACAGGATTTTCTTTTGGGATACGACAATCTCATTTCAGATCCATTAATCCTTCTTTACTGCATCCCTTACTCCCACTCATTGACGAATTCACATGGAAATTGCGTCGCAATGAAGTACCATGGGTTCTATGACATTTCCTTCTAAATCGAGTAACGTTTCTATGGAAACGACAGGATTTTCTTTTGGGATACGACAATCTCATTTCCGATCCACTAATCCTTCTTTACTGCATCCCTCACTCCCACTCATTGACGAATTCACACGGAAATTGCGTCGCTATGAAATACTATGGGTCCTATGACTTCTCCTTCTAAATCGAGTAACGTTTCTATAGAAACGACAGGATTTTCTTTTTGGGTACGTCAATCACATTTCCGATCCACTAATCCTTCTTTACTGCATCCCTCACTCCCACACATTGACGAATTCACACGGAAATTGCGTCGCTATGAAATACTATGGGTTCTATGACTTCTCCTTCTAAATCGAGTAACGTTTCTGTGGAAACGACAGGATTTTCTCTTGGGATACGGCAATCTCATTTCCGATCCACTAATCGTTCTTTACTGCATCCCTCACTCCCACTCATTGACGAATTCACACGGAAATTGCGTCGCAATGAAATACTATGTGTTCTAAGACATTTCCATCTAAATTAAAAAACGTTTCTATAGAAACGACAGGATTTTCTTTTGGGATACGACAATCTCATTTCCGATCCACTAATCCTTCTTTACTGCATCCCTCCTTCTAAATGGAGTAACGTTTCTATGGAAACGACCGGATTTTCTTTTGGGATACGACAATCTCATTTCCGATTCACTAATCCTTCTTTACTGCATCCCTCACTCCCACACATTGACGATTTCACACGGAAATTGCGTCGCTATGAAATACTACGTGTTCTAAGACATTTCCTTCTAAATCGAGTAACGTTTCTATGGAAACGACAGGATTTTCTTTTGGGATACGACAATCTCATTTCCGATCCACTAATCCTTCTTTACTGCATCCCTTACTCCCACTCATTGACGAATTCACACGGAAATTGCGTGGCTATGAAATACTTCGGGTTCTATGACATTTCCTTCTAAATCGAGTAACGTTTCTATGGAAACGACAGGATTTTCTTTTGGGATACGACAATCTCATTTCCGATCCACTAATCCTTCTTTACTGCATCCCTCACTCCCACTCATTGACGAATTCACACGGAAATTGCGTCGCTATGAAATACTATGGGTTCTGTGACATCTTCTCCTAAATCGAGTAACGTTTCTATGGAAACGACAGGATTTTCTTTTGGGATACGACAGTCTCATTTCCGATCCACTAATCCTTCTTTACTGCATCCCTCACTCCCACACACTGACGAATTCACACGGAAATTGCGCCGCTATGAAATACTATGTGTTCTAAGACATTTACTTCTAAATCGAGTAACGTTTATATGGAAACGACAGGATTTTCTTTTGGGATACGACAATCTCATTTCTGATCCACTAATCCTTCTTTACTGCATCCTTCACTCCCACTCATTGACGAATTCACACGGAAATTGCGTCGCTAGGAAATACTATGCGTTCTAAGACATTTCCTTCTAAATCGAGTAACATTTCTATGGAAACGACAGGATTTTCTTTTGGGATACGACAATACCATTTCCGATCCGCTAATCCCTCTTTACAGCATCCCTCCTTCTAAATCGAGTAACGTTTCTATGGCAACGACAGGATTTTCTTTTGGGGTACGACAATCTCATTTCCGATCCACTAATCCTTCTTTACTGCATCCCTCACTCCCACAAATTGTCGAATTCCACGGAAATTGCGTCGATATGAAATACTATGTGTTCTAAGACTTTTCCTTGTAAATGGAGTAACGATTCTATGGAAACGACAGGATTTTCTTTTGGGATACGACAATCTCATTTCCGATCCACTAATCCTTCTTTACTGCATCCCTCACTCCCACACATTGACGAGTTCACACGGAAATTGCGTCGCTATGAAATACTATGGATTCTATGACTTCTCCCTCTAAATCGACTAACGTTTCTATGGAAACGACAGGATTTTCTTTTGGGATACGACAATCTCATTTCCGATCCACTAATCCTTCTTTACTGCATCCCTCACTCCCACACATTGACGATGCCACACGGAAATTGCGTCGCTATGAAATACTATGTGTTCTAAGACATTTCCTTCTAATTCGAGGAATGTTTCTATGGAAACGACAGGATTTTCTTTTGGGATACGACAATCTCATTTCCGATCCATTAATCCTTCTTTACTGCATCCATTACTCCCACTCATTGACGAATTCAAATGGAAATTGCGTCGCAATGAAGTACCATGGGTTCTATGACATTTCCTTCTAAATCGAGTAACGTTTCTATGGAAACGACAGGATTTTCTTTTGGGATACGACAATCTCATTTCCGATCCACTAATCCTTCTTTACTGCATCCCTCACTCCCACTCATTGACGAATTCACACGGAAATTGCGTCGCTATGAAATACTATGGGTCCTATGACTTCTCCTTCTAAATCGAGTAACGTTTCTATGGAAACGACAGGATTTTCTTTTTGGATACGACAATCACATTTCCGATCCACTAATCCCTCTTTACTGCATCCCTCACTCCCACTCATTGACGAATTCACACGGAAATTGCGTCGCAATGAAATACTATGTGTTCTAAGACATTTCCATCTAAATTAAATAACGTTTCTATAGAAACGACAGGATTTTCTTTTGGGATACGACAATCTCATTTCCGATCCACTAATCCTTCTTTACTGAATCCCTCCTTCTAAATCGAGTAACGTTTCTATGGAAACGACAGGATTTTCTTTTGGGATACGACAATCTCATTTCCGATCCACTAATCCTTCTTTACTGCATCCCTTACTACCACTCATTGACGAATTCACACGGAAATTGCGTGGCTATGAAATACTATGGGTTCTATGACATTTCCTTCTAAATCGAGTAACGTTTCTATGGAAACGACAGGATTTTCTTTTGGGATACGACAATCTCGTTTCCGATCCACTAATCCTTCTTTACTGCATCCCTCACTCCCACTCATTGACGAATTCACACGGAAATTGCGTCGCTATGAAATACTATGGGTTCTGTGACTTCTTCTCCTAAATCGAGTAACGTTTCTATGGAAACGACAGGATTTTCTTTTGGGATACGACATCCACATTTCCTATCCACTAATGCTTCTTTACTGCATCCCTCACTCCCACACATTGACGGATTCACACGGAAATTGGGTCGCTATGAATTACTATGGGTTCTATGACTTCTCCTTCTAAATCGTGTAACGTTTCTATGGAAAAGACAGGATTTTCTTTTGGGATACGACAGTCTCATTTCCGATCCACTAATCCTTCTTTACTGCATCCCTCACTCCCACACACTGACGAATTCACACGGAAATTGCGTCGCTATGAAATACTATGTGTTCTAAGACATTTACTTCTAAATCGAGTAACGTTTATATGGAAACGACAGGATTTTCTTTTGGGATACGACAATCTCATTTCTGATCCACTAATCCTTCTTTACTGCATCCTTCACTCCCACTCATTGACGAATTCACACGGAAATTGCGTCGCTAGGAAATACTATGTGTTCTAAGACATTTCCTTCTAAATCGAGTAACATTTCTATGGAAACGACAGGATTTTCTTTTGGGATACGACAATACCATTTCCGATCCGCTAATCCTTCTTTACAGCATCCCTCCTTCTAAATCGAGTAACGTTTCTATGGAAACGACAGGATTTTCTTTTGGGGTACGACAATCTCATTTCCGATCCACTAATCCTTCTTTACTGCATCCCTCACTCCCACACATTGGCGAATTCACACGGAAATTGCGTCGCTATGAAATACTATGTGTTCTATGACTTCTCCTTCTATATCGAGTAACGTTTCTATGGAAACGACAGGATTTTCTTTTGGGATACGACAATCTCATTTCCGATCTACTAATCCTTCTTTACTGCATCCCTCACTCCCACACATTGACGAATTCACATGGAAATTGCGTCGCTATGAAATACTATGTGTTCTAAGACATTTCCTTCTAAAACGAGTAACGTTTCTATGGAAATGACAGGATTTTCTTTTGGGATACGACAATTACATTTCCGATCCACTAATCCTTCTTTACTGCTTCCCTCACTCCCACACATTGACGAATTCACACGGAAATCGCGTCGCTATGAAATACTATGTGTTCTAAGACATTTCCTTCTAAATCGAGTAACGATTCTATGGAAACGACAGGATTTTCTTTTGGGATACGACAATCTCATTTCCGATCCACTAATCGTTCTTTACTGCATCCCTCACTCCCACACATTGACGAATTCTCACGGAAATTGCGTCGCTATGAAATACTATGTGTTCTAAGACATTTCCTTCTAAATCGAGTAACGTTTCTATGGAAACGACTGGATTTTATTTTGGGATACGATAATCTCATTTCCGATCCACTAATCCTTCTTTACTCCATCCCTCACTCCCACTCATTGACGAATTCACACGGAAATTGCGTCGCTATGAAATACTATGTGTTCTAAGACATTTCCTTCTAAATCGAGTAACGTTTCTATGAAAACGACAGGATTTTCTTTTGGGATACGACAATCTCATTTCCGATCCACTAATCCTTCTTTACTGCATCCCTCACTCCCACTCATTGACGAATTCACACGGAAATTGCGTCGCTATGAATTACTATGGGTTCTATGACTTCTCCTTCTAAATCGTGTAACGTTTCTATGGAAAAGACAGGATTTTCTTTTGGGATACGACAGTCTCATTTCCGATCCACTAATCCTTCTTTACTGCATCCCTCACTCCCACACACTGACGAATTCACACGGAAATTGCGTCGCTATGAAATACTATGTGTTCTAAGACATTTACTTCTAAATCGAGTAACGTTTATATGGAAACGACAGGATTTTCTTTTGGGATACGACAATCTCATTTCTGATCCACTAATCCTTCTTTACTGCATCCTTCACTCCCACTCATTGACGAATTCACACGGAAATTGCGTCGCTAGGAAATACTATGTGTTCTAAGACATTTCCTTCTAAATCGAGTAACATTTCTATGGAAACGACAGGATTTTCTTTTGGGATACGACAATACCATTTCCGATCCGCTAATCCTTCTTTACAGCATCCCTCCTTCTAAATCGAGTAACGTTTCTATGGAAACGACAGGATTTTCTTTTGGGGTACGACAATCTCATTTCCGATCCACTAATCCTTCTTTACTGCATCCCTCACTCCCACACATTGGCGAATTCACACGGAAATTGCGTCGCTATGAAATACTATGTGTTCTATGACTTCTCCTTCTATATCGAGTAACGTTTCTATGGAAACGACAGGATTTTCTTTTGGGATACGACAATCTCATTTCCGATCTACTAATCCTTCTTTACTGCATCCCTCACTCCCACACATTGACGAATTCACATGGAAATTGCGTCGCTATGAAATACTATGTGTTCTAAGACATTTCCTTCTAAAACGAGTAACGTTTCTATGGAAATGACAGGATTTTCTTTTGGGATACGACAATTACATTTCCGATCCACTAATCCTTCTTTACTGCTTCCCTCACTCCCACACATTGACGAATTCACACGGAAATCGCGTCGCTATGAAATACTATGTGTTCTAAGACATTTCCTTCTAAATCGAGTAACGATTCTATGGAAACGACAGGATTTTCTTTTGGGATACGACAATCTCATTTCCGATCCACTAATCGTTCTTTACTGCATCCCTCACTCCCACACATTGACGAATTCTCACGGAAATTGCGTCGCTATGAAATACTATGTGTTCTAAGACATTTCCTTCTAAATCGAGTAACGTTTCTATGGAAACGACTGGATTTTATTTTGGGATACGATAATCTCATTTCCGATCCACTAATCCTTCTTTACTCCATCCCTCACTCCCACTCATTGACGAATTCACACGGAAATTGCGTCGCTATGAAATACTATGTGTTCTAAGACATTTCCTTCTAAATCGAGTAACGTTTCTATGAAAACGACAGGATTTTCTTTTGGGATACGACAATCTCATTTCCGATCCACTAATCCTTCTTTACTGCATCCCTCACTCCCACTCATTGACGAATTCACACGGAAATTGCGTCGCTATGAAATACTATGTGTTCTAAGACATTTCCTTCTAAATCGAGTAACGTTGCTATGGAACCGACAGGATTTTCTTTTGGGATACGACAATCTCATTTCCGATCCACTAATCCTTCTTTACTGCATCCCTAACTCCCACTCATTGACGAATTCACACGGAAATTGTGTCGCTATGAAATACTATGTGTTCTAAGACATTTCCTTCTAAATCGAGTAACGTTTCTATGGAAACGACAGGATTTTCTTTTGGGATACGGCAATCACATTTCCGATCCACTAATCCTTCTTTACTGCATCCCTCACTCCCACACATTGACCAATTCACACGGAAATTGCGTCGCTATGAAATACTATGTGTTCTAAGACATTTCCTTCTAAATCGAGTAACGTTTCTATGGAAACGACAGGATTTTCTTTTGGGATACGACAATCTCATTTCCGATCCACTAATCCTTCTTTACTGCATCCCTCACTCCCACTCATTGACGAATTCACACGGAAATTGCGTCGCTATGAATTACTATGGGTTCTATGACTTCTCCTTCTAAATCAAGTAATGTTTCTATGGAAACGACAGGATTTTCTTTTGGGATACGGCAATCACATTTCCGATCCACTAATCCTTCTTTACTGCATCCCTCAATCCCGCACATTGCGGGCGTGCCACAGGGGAGTGTTATGGGACCATTGCTTTTCACAATATCTATAAATGACTTAGTAGATAGTGTCGGAAGTTCCATGCGGCTTTTCGCGGATGATGCTGTAGTATACAGAGACGTTGCTGCATTAGAAAATTGTAGCGAAATACAGGAAGATCTGCAGCGGATAGGCACTTGGTGCAGGGAGTGGCAACTGACCCTTAACATAGACAAATGTAATGTATTGCGAATACATAGAAAGAAGGATCCTTTATTGTATGATTATATGATAGCGGAACAAACACTGGTAGCAGTTACTTCTGTAAAATATCTGGGAGTATGCGTACGGAACGATTTGAAGTGGAATGATCATATAAAACTAATTGTTGGTAAGGCGGGTACCAGGTTGAGATTCATTAGGAGAGTGCTTAGAAAATGTAGTCCATCAACAAAGGAGGTGGCTTACAAAACACTCGTTCGACCTATACTTGAGTATTGCTCATCAGTGTGGGATCCGTACCAGGTCGGGTTGACGGAGGAGATAGAGAAGATCCAAAGAAGAGCGGCGCGTTTCGTCACTGGGTTATTTGGTAACCGTGATAGCGTTACGGAGATGTTTAATAAACTCAAGTGGCAGACTCTGCAAGAGAGGCGCCCTGCATCGCGGTGTAGCTTGCTCGCCAGGTTTCGAGAGGGTGCGTTTCTGGATAAGGTATCGAATATATTGCTTCCCCCTACTTATACTTCCCGAGGAGATCACGAATGTAAAATTAGAGAGATTCGAGCGCGCACGGAGGCCTTCAGACAGTCGTTCTTCCCGCGAACCATAAGCGACTGGAACAGGAAAGGCAGGTAATGACAGTGGCACGTAAAGTGCCCTCCGCCACACACCGTTGGGTGGCTTGCGGAGTATCAATGTAGATGTAGATGTAGATTGACGAATTAAAACAGCAATTGCGTCGCAATGAAATACTATGGGTTCTAAGACATTTCCTTCTAAATCGAGTAACATTTCTATGGAAACGAAAGGATTTTCTTTTGGGATACGACAATCTCATTTCCGATCCACTAATCCTTCTTTACTGCATCCCTCACTCCCACACACTGACGAATTCACACGGAAATTGCGTCGCTATGAAATACTATGTGTTCTAAGACATTTCCTTCTAAATCGAGTAACGTTTATATGGAAACGACAGGATTTTCTTTTGGGATACGACAATCTCATTTCCGATCCACTAATCCTTCTTTACTGCATCCCTCACTCCCACACACTGACGAATTCACACGGAAATTGCGTCGCTATGAAATACTATGTGTTCTAAGACATTTCCTTCTAAATCGAGTAACGTTTATATGGAAACGACAGGATTTTCTTTTGGGATACGACAATCTCATTTCTGATCCACTAATCCTTCTTTACTGCATCCTTCACTCCCACTCATTGACGAATTCACACGGAAATTGCGTCGCTAGGAAATACTATGTGTTCTAAGACATTTCCTTCTAAATCGAGTAACATTTCTATGGAAACGACAGGATTTTCTTTTGGGATACGACAATACCATTTCCGATCCGCTAATCCTTCTTTACAGCATCCCTCCTTCTAAATCGAGTAACGTTTCTATGGAAACGACAGGATTTTCTTTTGGGGTACGACAATCTCATTTCCGATCCACTAATCCTTCTTTACTGCATCCCTCACTCCCACACATTGGCGAATTCCCACGGAAATTGCGTCGCTATGAAATACTATGTGTTCTAAGACATTTCCTTCTAAATCGAGTAACGTTTCTATGGAAACGACTGGATTTTATTTTGGGATACGATAATCTCATTTCCGATCCACTAATCCTTCTTTACTCCATCCCTCACTCCCACTCATTGACGAATTCACACGGAAATTGCGTCGCTATGAAATACTATGTGTTCTAAGACATTTCCTTCTAAATCGAGTAACGTTTCTATGAAAACGACAGGATTTTCTTTTGGGATACGACAATCTCATTTCCGATCCACTAATCCTTCTTTACTGCATCCCTCACTCCCACTCATTGACGAATTCACACGGAAATTGCGTCGCTATGAAATACTATGTGTTCTAAGACATTTCCTTCTAAATCGAGTAACGTTGCTATGGAAACGACAGGATTTTCTTTTGGGATACGACAATCTCATTTCCGATCCACTAATCCTTCTTTACTGCATCCCTAACTCCCACTCATTGACGAATTCACACGGAAATTGTGTCGCTATGAAATACTATGTGTTCTAAGACATTTCCTTCTAAATCGAGTAACGTTTCTATGGAAACGACAGGATTTTCTTTTGGGATACGGCAATCACATTTCCGATCCACTAATCCTTCTTTACTGCATCCCTCACTCCCACACATTGACCAATTCACACGGAAATTGCGTCGCTATGAAATACTATGTGTTCTAAGACATTTCCTTCTAAATCGAGTAACGTTTCTATGGAAACGACAGGATTTTCTTTTGGGATACGACAATCTCATTTCCGATCCACTAATCCTTCTTTACTGCATCCCTCACTCCCACTCATTGACGAATTCACACGGAAATTGCGTCGCTATGAATTACTATGGGTTCTATGACTTCTCCTTCTAAATCAAGTAATGTTTCTATGGAAACGACAGGATTTTCTTTTGGGATACGGCAATCACATTTCCGATCCACTAATCCTTCTTTACTGCATCCCTCAATCCCGCACATTGCGGGCGTGCCACAGGGGGGTGTTATGGGACCATTGCTTTTCACAATATCTATAAATGACTTAGTAGATAGTGTCGGATGTTCCATGCGGCTTTTCGCGGATGATGCTGTAGTATACAGAGACGTTGCTGCATTAGAAAATTGTAGCGAAATACAGGAAGATCTGCAGCGGATAGGCACTTGGTGCAGGGAGTGGCAACTGACCCTTAACATAGACAAATGTAATGTATTGCGAATACATAGAAAGAAGGATCCTTTATTGTATGATTATATGATAGCGGAACAAACACTGGTAGTAGTTACTTCTGTAAAATATCTGGGAGTATGCGTACGGAACGATTTGAAGTGGAATGATCATATAAAACTAATTGTTGGTAAGGCGGGTACCAGGTTGAGATTCATTGGGAGAGTGCTTAGAAAATGTAGTCCATCAACAAAGGAGGTGGCTTACAAAACACTCGTTCGACCTATACTTGAGTATTGCTCATCAGTGTGGGATCCGTACCAGGTCGGGTTGACGGAGGAGATAGAGAAGATCCAAAGAAGAGCGGCGCGTTTCGTCACTGGGTTATTTGGTAACCGTGATAGCGTTACGGAGATGTTTAATAAACACAAGTGGCAGACTCTGCAAGAGAGGCGCCCTGCATCGCGGTGTAGCTTGCTCGCCAGGTTTCGAGAGGGTGCGTTTCTGGATAAGGTATCGAATATATTGCTTCCCCCTACTTATACTTCCCGAGGAGATCACGAATGTAAAATTAGAGAGATTCGAGCGCGCACGGAGGCTTTCAGACAGTCGTTCTTCCCGCGAACCATAAGCGACTGGAACAGGAAAGGCAGGTAATGACAGTGGCACGTAAAGTGCCCTCCGCCACACACCGTTGGGTGGCTTGCGGAGTATCAATGTAGATGTAGATGTAGATTGACGAATTAAAACAGCAATTGCGTCGCAATGAAATACTATGGGTTCTAAGACATTTCCTTCTAAATCGAGTAACATTTCTATGGAAACGAAAGGATTTTCTTTTGGGAAACGGCAATCTCATTTCCGATCCACTAATCCTTCTTTACTGCATCCCTCACTCCCACTCATTGACGAATTCACACGGAAACTGCGTCGCTATGAAATACTATGTGTTCTAAGACATTTCCATCTAAATCGAGTAACGTTTCTATGAAAACGACAGGATTTTCTTTTGGGATACGACAATCTCATTTCCGATCCACTAATCCTTCTTTACTGCATCCCTCACTCCCACTCATTGACGAATTCACACGGAAATTGCGTCGCTATGAAATACTATGTGTTCTAAGACATTTCCTTCTAAATCGAGTAACGTTTCTATGGAAACGACAGGATTTTCTTTTGGGAACGACAATCACATTCCGATCCACTAATCCTTCTTTACTGCATCCCTCACTCCCACACATTGACGAATTCACACGGAAATTGCGTCGCTATGAAATACTATGGGTTCTATGACTTCTCCTTCTAAATCGAGTAATGTTTCTATGGAAACGACAGGATTTTCTCTTGGGATACGACAATCTCATTTCCGATCCACTAATCCTTCTTTACTGCAACCCTCACTCCCACTCATTGACGAATTCACACGGAAATTGCGTCGCTATGAAATACTATGTGTTCTAAGACATTTCCATCGAAATTGAGTAACGTTTCTATGGAAACGACAGGATTTTCTTTTGGGATACGACAATCTCATTTCCGATCCACTAATCCTTCTTTACCGCATCCCTCACACCCACTCATTGACGAATTCACACGGAAATTGCGTCGCTATGAAATATTATGTGTTCTAAGACATTTCCTTCTATATCGAGTAACGTTTCTATGGAAACGATAGGATTTTCTTTTGGAATACGACAATCACATTTCCGATCCACTAATCTTTCTTTACTGCATCCCTCAGTCCCGCGCATTGACGAATTAACACAGCAATTGCGTCGGAATGAAATACTATGGGTTCTAAGACATTTCCTTCTAAATCGAGTAACATTTCTATGGAAACGACAGGATTTTCTTTTGGGATACGACAATCTCATTTCCGATCCACTAATCCTTCTTAACTGCATCCCTCACTCCCACTCATTGAAGAATTCACACGGAAATTGCGTCGCTATGAAATACTATGTGTTCTAAGACATTTCCTTCTAAATCGAGTAACGTTTCTATGGAAACGACAGGATTTTCTTTTGGGATACGACAATCACATTTCCGATCCACTAATCCTTCTTTACTGCATCCCTCACTCCCACACATTGACGAATTCACACGGAAATTGCGTCGTTATGAAATACTATGCGTTCTGAGACATTTCCTTCTAAATCCAGTAACGTTTCTATGGAAACGACAGGATTTTCTTTTGGGATACGACAATCACATTTCCGATCCACTAATCCTTCTTTACTGCATCCCTCACTCCCACACATTGACGAATTAACACAGCAATTGCGTCGCAATGAAATACTATGGGTTCTATGACTTCTCCTTCCAAATCGAGTATCGTTTCTATGGAAACGTCTGGCTTTTCTTTTGCGATTCGAGTATCTCCTTCTCGATGCACTAGTCCTTCTTTATTGCATCCCTGGCTCCCTCACATTGACGAATTAACACAGCAATTGCGTCGCTATGAAATACTATGTGTTCTATGACTTCTCCTTCTAAATCGAGTAATGTTTCTATGGAAACGACAGGATTTTCTTTTGGGATACGACAGTCTCATTTCCGATCCACTAATCCTTCTTTACTGCATCCCTCACTCCCACACATTGACGAATACACACGGAAATTGCGTCGCTATGAAATACTATGGGTTCTATGACCTCTCCTTCTAAATCGAGTAACGTTTCTATGGAAACGACAGGATTTTCTTTTGGGATACGACAATCTCATTTCCAATCCACTAATCCTTCTTTACTGCATCCCTCACTCCCACTCATTGACGAATTCACACGGAAATTGCGTCGCTATGAAATACTATGTGTTCTAAGACATTTCCTTCTAAATCGAGTAACGTTTCTATGGAAACGACAGGATTTTCTTTTGGGATACGACAGTCTCATTTCCGATCCACTAATCCTTCTTTACTGCATCCCTCACTCCCACACATTGACGAATACACACGGAAATTGCGTCGCTATGAAATACTATGGGTTCTATGACCTCTCCTTCTAAATCGAGTAACGTTTCTATGGAAACGACAGGATTTTCTTTTGGGATACGACAATCTCATTTCCAATCCACTAATCCTTCTTTACTGCATCCCTCACTCCCACTCATTGACGAATTCACACGGAAATTGCGTCGCTATGAAATACTATGTGTTCTAAGACATTTCCTTCTAAATTTAGTAACATTTCTATGGAAACGACAGGATTTTCTTTTGGGATACGACAATCTCATTTCCGATCCACTAATCCTTCTTAACTGCATCCCTCACTCCCACTCATTGAAGAATTCACACGGAAATTGCGTCGCTATGAAATACTATGTGTTCTAAGACATTTCCTTCTAAATCGAGTAACGTTTCTATGGAAGCGACAGGATTTTCTTTTGGGATACGACAATCACATTTCCGATCCACTAATCCTTCTTTACTGCATCCCTCACTCCCACACATTGACGAATTCACACGGAAATTGCGTCGCTATGAAATACTATGCGTTCTGAGACATTTCCTTCTAAATCCAGTAACGTTTCTATGGAAACGACAGGATTTTCTTTTGGGATACGACAATCACATTTCCGATCCACTAATCCTTTTTTACTGCATCCCTCACTCCCACACATTGACGAATTAACACAGCAATTGCGTCGCAATGAAATACTATGGGTTCTATGACTTCTCCTTCCAAATCGAGTATCGTTTCTATGGAAACGTCTGGCTTTTCTTTTGCGATTCGAGTATCTCCTTCTCCATGCACTAGTCCTTCTTTATTGCATCCCTGGCTCCCTCACATTGACGAATTAACACAGCAATTGCGTCGCTATGAAATACTATGTGTTCTATGACTTCTCCTTCTAAATCGAGTAATGTTTCTATGGAAACGACAGGATTTTCTTTTGGGATACGACAGTCTCATTTCCGATCCACTAATCCTTCTTTACTGCATCCCTCACTCCCACACATTGACGAATACACACGGAAATTGCGTCGCTATGAAATACTATGGGTTCTATGACCTCTCCTTCTAAATCGAGTAACGTTTCTATTGAAACGACAGGATTTTCTTTTGGGATACGACAATCTCATTTCCAATCCACTAATCCTTCTTTACTGCATCCCTCACTCCCACACATTGACGAATTCACACGGAAATTGCGTCGCAATGAAATACGAGTACTATGTGTTCTAAGACATTTCCTTCTAAATCGAGTAACGTTTCTATGAAAACGACAGGATTTTCTTTTGGGATACGACAATCTCATTTCCGATCCACTAATCCTTCTTTACTGCATCCCTCACTCCCACTCATTGACGAATTCACACGGAAATTGCGTCGCTATGAAATACTATGTGTTCTAAGACATTTCCTTCTAAATCGAGTAACGTTGCTATGGAAACGACAGGATTTTCTTTTGGGATACGACAATCTCATTTCCGATCCACTAATCCTTCTTTACTGCATCCCTAACTCCCACTCATTGACGAATTCACACGGAAATTGTGTCGCTATGAAATACTATGTGTTCTAAGACATTTCCTTCTAAATCGAGTAACGTTTCTATGGAAACGACAGGATTTTCTTTTGGGATACGGCAATCACATTTCCGATCCACTAATCCTTCTTTACTGCATCCCTCACTCCCACACATTGACGAATTCACACGGAAATTGCGTCGCTATGAAATACTATGTGTTCTAAGACATTTCCTTCTAAATCGAGTAACGTTTCTATGGAAACGACAGGATTTTCTTTTGGGATACGACAATCTCATTTCCGATCCACTAATCCTTCTTTACTGCATCCCTCACTCCCACTCATTGACGAATTCATACTTAAATTGCGTCGCTATGAATTACTATGGGTTCTATGACTTCTCCTTCTAAATCAAGTAATGTTTCTATGGAAACGACAGGATTTTCTTTTGGGATACGGCAATCACATTTCCGATCCACTAATCCTTCTTTACTGCATCCCTCAATCCCGCACATTGCGGGCGTGCCACAGGGGAGTGTTATGGGACCGCTGCTTTTCACAATATCTATAAATGACTTAGTAGATAGTGTCGGAAGTTCCATGCGGCTTTTCGCGGATGATGCTGTAGTATACAGAGACGTTGCTGCATTAGAAAATTGTAGCGAAATACAGGAAGATCTGCAGCGGATAGGCACTTGGTGCAGGGAGTGGCAACTGACCCTTAACATAGACAAATGTAATGTATTGCGAATACATAGAAAGAAGGATCCTTTATTGTATGATTATATGATAGGGGAACAAACACTGGTAGCAGTTACTTCTGTAAAATATCTGGGAGTATGCGTACGGAACGATTTGAAGTGGAATGATCATATAAAACTAATTGTTGGTAAGGCGGGTACCAGGTTGAGATTCATTGGGAGAGTGCTTAGAAAATGTAGTCCATCAACAAAGGAGGTGGCTTACAAAACACTCGTTCGACCTATACTTGAGTATTGCTCATCAGTGTGGGATCCGTACCAGGTCGGGTTGACGGAGGAGATAGAGAAGATCCAAAGAAGAGCGGCGCGTTTCGTCACTGGGTTATTTGGTAACCGTGATAGCGTTACGGAGATGTTTAATAAACACAAGTGGCAGACTCTGCAAGAGAGGCGCCCTGCATCGCGGTGTAGCTTGCTCGCCAGGTTTCGAGAGGGTGCGTTTCTGGATAAGGTATCGAATATATTGCTTCCCCCTACTTATACTTCCCGAGGAGATCACGAATGTAAAATTAGAGAGATTCGAGCGCGCACGGAGGCTTTCAGACAGTCGTTCTTCCCGCGAACCATAAGCGACTGGAACAGGAAAGGCAGGTAATGACAGTGGCACGTAAAGTGCCCTCCGCCACACACCGTTGGGTGGCTTGCGGAGTATCAATGTAGATGTAGATGTAGATTGACGAATTAAAACAGCAATTGCGTCGCAATGAAATACTATGGGTTCTAAGACATTTCCTTCTAAATCGAGTAACATTTCTATGGAAACGAAAGGATTTTCTTTTGGGAAACGACAATCTCATTTCCGATCCACTAATCCTTCTTTACTGCATCCCTCACTCCCACTCATTGACGAATTCACACGGAAACTGCGTCGCTATGAAATACTATGTGTTCTAAGACATTTCCATCTAAATCGAGTAACGTTTCTATGAAGACGACAGGATTTTCTTTTGGGATACGACAATCTCATTTCCGATCCACTAATCCTTCTTTACTGCATCCCTCACTCCCACTCATTGACGAATTCACACGGAAATTGCGTCGCTATGAAATACTATGTGTTCTAAGACATTTCCTTCTAAATCGAGTAACGTTTCTATGGAAACGACAGGATTTTCTTTTGGGAACGACAATCACATTCCGATCCACTAATCCTTCTTTACTGCATCCCTCACTCCCACACATTGACGAATTCACACGGAATTGCGTCGCTATGAAATACTATGGGTTCTATGACATTTCCTTCTAAATCGAGTAACGTTTCTATGGAAACGACAGGATTTTCTCTTGGGATACGACAATCTCATTTCCGATCCACTAATCCTTCTTTACTGCAACCCTCACTCCCACTCATTGACGAATTCACACGGAAATTGCGTCGCTATGAAATACTATGTGTTCTAAGACATTTCCATCGAAATTGAGTAACGTTTCTATGGAAACGACAGGATTTTCTTTTGGGATACGACAATCTCATTTCCGATCCACTAATCCTTCTTTACCGCATCCCTCACACCCACTCATTGACGAATTCACACGGAAATTGCGTCGCTATGAAATATTATGTGTTCTAAGACATTTCCTTCTATATCGAGTAACGTTTCTATGGAAACGATAGGATTTTCTTTTGGGATACGACAATCTCATTTCCGATCCACTAATCCTTCTTTACTGCATCCCTCACTCCCACACATTGACGAATTAACACAGCAATTGCGTCGCAATGAAATACTATGGGTTCTATGACTTCTCCTTCCAAATCGAGTATCGTTTCTATGGAAACGTCTGGCTTTTCTTTTGCGATTCGAGTATCTCCTTCTCGATGCACTAGTCCTTCTTTATTGCATCCCTGGCTCCCTCACATTGACGAATTAACACAGCAATTGCGTCGCTATGAAATACTATGTGTTCTATGACTTCTCCTTCTAAATCGAGTAATGTTTCTATGGAAACGACAGGATTTTCTTTTGGGATACGACAGTCTCATTTCCGATCCACTAATCCTTCTTTACTGCATCCCTCACTCCCACACATTGACGAATACACACGGAAATTGCGTCGCTATGAAATACTATGGGTTCTATGACCCCTCCTTCTAAATCGAGTAACGTTTCTATGGAAACAACAGGATTTTCTTTTGGGATACGACAATCTCATTTCCAATCCACTAATCCTTCTTTACTGCATCCCTCACTCCCACTCATTGACGAATTCACACGGAAATTGCGTCGCTATGAAATACTATGTGTTCTAAGACATTTCCTTCTAAATCGAGTAACGTTTGTATGGAAACGACAGGATTTTCTTTTGGGATACGACAATCACATTTCCGATCCACTAACCCTTCTTTACTGCATCCCTCACTCCCACTCATTGACGAATTCACACGGAAATTGCGTCGCTACGAATTACTATGTGTTCTCAGACATTTCCTTCTAAATCGAGTAACGTTTCTATGGAAACGACAGGATTTTCTTTTGGGATACGACAATCTCATTTCCGATCCACTAATCCTTCTTTACTGGATCCCTCACTCCCACACATTGACTTATTCGCACGGAAATTGCGTCGCTATGAAATACGAGTACTATGTGTTCTAAGACATTTCCTTCTAAATCGAGTAACGTTTCTATGGAAACGACAGGATTTTCTTTTGGGATACGACAATCTCATTTCCAATCCACTAATCCTTCTTTACTGCATCCCTCACTCCCACACATTGACGAATTCACACGGAAATTGCGTCGCAATGAAATACGAGTACTATGTGTTCTGAGACATTTCCTTCTAAATCGAGTAACGTTTCTATGGAAACGACAGGATTTTCTTTTGGGATACGACAATCTCATTTCCGATCCACTAATCCTTCTTTACTGGATCCCTCACTCCCACTCATTGACGAATTCACACGGAAATTGCGTCGCTATGAAATACTATGTGTTCTAAGACATTTCCTTCTAAATCGAGTAACGTTTCTATGGAAACGAGAGGATTTTCTTTTCGGATACGACAATCACATTTCCGATCCACTAATCCTTCTTTACTGCATCCCTCACTCCCACACATTCACGAATTCACACGGAAATTGCGTCGCTATGAAATACTATGTGTTCTAAGACATTTCCTTCTAAATCGAGTAACGTTTCTATGGAAACGACAGGATTTTCTTTTGGGATACGACAATCACATTTCCGATCCACTAATCCTTCTTTACTGCATCCCTCACTCCCACACATTGACGAATTAACACAGCAATTGCGTCGCAATGAAATACTATGGGTTCTATGACTTCTCCTTCCAAATCGAGTATCGTTTCTATGGAAACGTCTGGCTTTTCTTTTGCGATTCGAGTATCTCCTTCTCGATGCACTAGTCCTTCTTTATTGCATCCCTGGCTCCCTCACATTGACGAATTAACACAGCAATTGCGTCGCTATGAAATACTATGTGTTCTATGACTTCTCCTTCTAAATCGAGTAGTGTTTCTATGGAAACGACAGGATTTTCTTTTGGGATACGACAATCTCATTTCCGATCCACTAGCCCTTCTTTACTGCATCCCTCACTCCCACTCATTGACGAATTCACACGGAAATTGCGTCGCTACGAATTGCTATGTGTTCTAAGACATTTCCTTCTAAATCGAGTAACGTTTCTATGGAAACGACAGGATTTTCTTTTGGGATACGACAATCTCATTTCCGATCCACTAACCCTTCTTTACTGCATCCCTCACTCCCACTCATTGACGAATTCACACGGAAATTGCGTCGCTACGAATTACTATGTGTTCTAAGACATTTCCTTCTAAATCGAGTAACGTTTCTATGGAAACGACAGGATTTTCTTTTGGGATACGACAATCTCATTTCCGATCCACTAATCCTTCTTTACTGGATCCCTCACTCCCACACATTGACTTATTCGCACGGAAATTGCGTCGCTATGAAATACGAGTACTATGTGTTCTAAGACATTTCCTTCTAAATCGAGTAACGTTTCTATGGAAACGACAGGATTTTCTTTTGGGATACGACAATCTCATTTCCAATCCACTAATCCTTCTTTACTGCATCCCTCACTCCCACACATTGACGAATTCACACGGAAATTGCGTCGCAATGAAATACGAGTACTATGTGTTCTAAGACATTTCCTTCTAAATCGAGTAACGTTTCTATGAAAACGACAGGATTTTCTTTTGGGATACGACAATCTCATTTCCGATCCACTAATCCTTCTTTACTGCATCCCTCACTCCCACTCATTGACGAATTCACACGGAAATTGCGTCGCTATGAAATACTATGTGTTCTAAGACATTTCCTTCTAAATCGAGTAACGTTGCTATGGAAACGACACGATTTTCTTTTGGGATACGACAATCTCATTTCCGATCCACTAATCCTTCTTTACTGCATCCCTAACTCCCACTCATTGACGAATTCACACGGAAATTGTGTCGCTATGAAATACTATGTGTTCTAAGACATTTCCTTCTAAATCGATTAACGTTTCTATGGAAACGACAGGATTTTCTTTTGGGATACGGCAATCACATTTCCGATCCACTAATCCTTCTTTACTGCATCCCTCACTCCCACACATTGACGAATTCACACGGAAATTGCGTCGCTATGAAATACTATGTGTTCTAAGACATTTCCTTCTAAATCGAGTAACGTTTCTATGGAAACGACAGGATTTTCTTTTGGGATACGACAATCTCATTTCCGATCCACTAATCCTTCTTTACTGCATCCCTCACTCCCACTCATTGACGAATTCATACTTAAATTGCGTCGCTATGAATTACTATGGGTTCTATGACTTCTCCTTCTAAATCAAGTAATGTTTCTATGGAAACGACAGGATTTTCTTTTGGGATACGGCAATCACATTTCCGATCCACTAATCCTTCTTTACTGCATCCCTCAATCCCGCACATTGCGGGCGTGCCACAGGGGAGTGTTATGGGACCATTGCTTTTCACAATATCTATAAATGACTTAGTAGATAGTGTCGGAAGTTCCATGCGGCTTTTCGCGGATGATGCTGTAGTATACAGAGACGTTGCTGCATTAGAAAATTGTAGCGAAATACAGGAAGATCTGCAGCGGATAGGCACTTGGTGCAGGGAGTGGCAACTGATCCTTAACATAGAAAAATGTAATGTATTGCGAATACATAGAAAGAAGGATCCTTTATTGTATGATTATATGATAGGGGAACAAACACTGGTAGCAGTTACTTCTGTAAAATATCTGGGAGTATGCGTACGGAACGATTTGAAGTGGAATGATCATATAAAACTAATTGTTGGTAAGGCGGGTACCAGGTTGAGATTCATTGGGAGAGTGCTTAGAAAATGTAGTCCATCAACAAAGGAGGTGGCTTACAAAACACTCGTTCGACCTATACTTGAGTATTGCTCATCAGTGTGGGATCCGTACCAGGTCGGGTTGACGGAGGAGATAGAGAAGATCCAAAGAAGAGCGGCGCGTTTCGTCACTGGGTTATTTGGTAACCGTGATAGCGTTACGGAGATGTTTAATAAACTCAAGTGGCAGACTCTGCAAGAGAGGCGCCCTGCATCGCGGTGTAGCTTGCTCGCCAGGTTTCGAGAGGGTGCGTTTCTGGATAAGGTATCGAATATATTGCTTCCCCCTACTTATACTTCCCGAGGAGATCACGAATGTAAAATTAGAGAGATTCGAGCGCGCACGGAGGCTTTCAGACAGTCGTTCTTCCCGCGAACCATAAGCGACTGGAACAGGAAAGGCAGGTAATGACAGTGGCACGTAAAGTGCCCTCCGCCACACACCGTTGGGTGGCTTGCGGAGTATCAATGTAGATGTAGATGTAGATTGACGAATTAAAACAGCAATTGCGTCGCAATGAAATACTATGGGTTCTAAGACATTTCCTTCTAAATCGAGTAACATTTCTATGGAAACGAAAGGATTTTCTTTTGGGAAACGACAATCTCATTTCCGATCCACTAATCCTTCTTTACTGCATCCCTCACTCCCACTCATTGACGAATTCACACGGAAACTGCGTCGCTATGAAATACTATGTGTTCTAAGACATTTCCATCTAAATCGAGTAACGTTTCTATGAAGACGACAGGATTTTCTTTTGGGATACGACAATCTCATTTCCGATCCACTAATCCTTCTTTACTGCATCCCTCACTCCCACTCATTGACGAATTCACACGGAAATTGCGTCGCTATGAAATACTATGTGTTCTAAGACATTTCCTTCTAAATCGAGTAACGTTTCTATGGAAACGACAGGATTTTCTTTTGGGAACGACAATCACATTCCGATCCACTAATCCTTCTTTACTGCATCCCTCACTCCCACACATTGACGAATTCACACGGAAATTGCGTCGCTATGAAATACTATGGGTTCTATGACTTCTCCTTCTAAATCGAGTAACGTTTCTATGGAAACGACAGGATTTTCTCTTGGGATACGACAATCTCATTTCCGATCCACTAATCCTTCTATACTGCAACCCTCACTCCCACTCATTGACGAATTCACACGGAAATTGCGTCGCTATGAAATACTATGTGTTCTAAGACATTTCCATCGAAATTGAGTAACGTTTCTATGGAAACGACAGGATTTTCTTTTGGGATACGACAATCTCATTTCCGATCCACTAATCCTTCTTTACCGCATCCCTCACACCCACTCATTGACGAATTCACACGGAAATTGCGTCGCTATGAAATATTATGTGTTCTAAGACATTTCCTTCTATATCGAGTAACGTTTCTATGGAAACGATAGGATTTTCTTTTGGGATACGAAAATCTCATTTCCGATCCACTAATCCTTCTTTACTGCATCCCTCACTCCCACACATTGACGAATTAACACAGCAATTGCGTCGCAATGAAATACTATGGGTTCTATGACTTCTCCTTCCAAATCGAGTATCGTTTCTATGGAAACGTCTGGCTTTTCTTTTGCGATTCGAGTATCTCCTTCTCGATGCACTAGTCCTTCTTTATTGCATCCCTGGCTCCCTCACATTGACGAATTAACACAGCAATTGCGTCGCTATGAAATACTATGTGTTCTATGACTTCTCCTTCTAAATCGAGTAATGTTTCTATGGAAACGACAGGATTTTCTTTTGGGATACGACAGTCTCATTTCCGATCCACTAATCCTTCTTTACTGCATCCCTCACTCCCACACATTGACGAATACACACGGAAATTGCGTCGCTATGAAATACTATGGGTTCTATGACCCCTCCTTCTAAATCGAGTAACGTTTCTATGGAAACAACAGGATTTTCTTTTGGGATACGACAATCTCATTTCCAATCCACTAATCCTTCTTTACTGCATCCCTCACTCCCACTCATTGACGAATTCACACGGAAATTGCATCGCTATGAAATACTATGTGTTCTAAGACATTTCCTTCTAAATCGAGTAACGTTTGTATGGAAACGACAGGATTTTCTTTTGGGATACGACAATCACATTTCCGATCCACTAACCCTTCTTTACTGCATCCCTCACTCCCACTCATTGACGAATTCACACGGAAATTGCGTCGCTACGAATTACTATGTGTTCTCAGACATTTCCTTCTAAATCGAGTAACGTTTCTATGGAAACGACAGGATTTTCTTTTGGGATACGACAATCTCATTTCCGATCCACTAATCCTTCTTTACTGGATCCCTCACTCCCACACATTGACTTATTCGCACGGAAATTGCGTCGCTATGAAATACGAGTACTATGTGTTCTAAGACATTTCCTTCTAAATCGAGTAACGTTTCTATGGAAACGACAGGATTTTCTTTTGGGATACGACAATCTCATTTCCAATCCACTAATCCTTCTTTACTGCATCCCTCACTCCCACACATTGACGAATTCACACGGAAATTGCGTCGCAATGAAATACGAGTACTATGTGTTCTGAGACATTTCCTTCTAAATCGAGTAACGTTTCTATGGAAACGACAGGATTTTCTTTTGGGATACGACAATCTCATTTCCGATCCACTAATCCTTCTTTACTGGATCCCTCACTCCCACTCATTGACGAATTCACACGGAAATTGCGTCGCTATGAAATACTATGTGTTCTAAGACATTTCCTTCTAAATCGAGTAACGTTTCTATGGAAACGAGAGGATTTTCTTTTCGGATACGACAATCACATTTCCGATCCACTAATCCTTCTTTACTGCATCCCTCACTCCCACACATTGACGAATTCACACGGAAATTGCGTCGCTATGAAATACTATGTGTTCTAAGACATTTCCTTCTAAATCGAGTAACGTTTCTATGGAAACGACAGGATTTTCTTTTGGGATACGACAATCACATTTCCGATCCACTAATCCTTCTTTACTGCATCCCTCACTCCCACACATTGACGAATTCACACGGAAATTGCGTCGCTATGAAATACTATGTGTTCTAAGACATTTCCTTCTAAATCGAGTAACGTTTCTATGGAAACGACAGGATTTTCTTTTGGGATACGACAATCTCATTTCCGATCCACTAATCCTTCTTTACTGCATCCCTCACTCCCACTCATTGACGAATTCATACTTAAATTGCGTCGCTATGAATTACTATGGGTTCTATGACTTCTCCTTCTAAATCAAGTAATGTTTCTATGGAAACGACAGGATTTTCTTTTGGGATACGGCAATCACATTTCCGATCCACTAATCCTTCTTTACTGCATCCCTCAATCCCGCACATTGCGGGCGTGCCACAGGGGAGTGTTATGGGACCATTGCTTTTCACAATATCTATAAATGACTTAGTAGATAGTGTCGGAAGTTCCATGCGGCTTTTCGCGGATGATGCTGTAGTATACAGAGACGTTGCTGCATTAGAAAATTGTAGCGAAATACAGGAAGATCTGCAGCGGATAGGCACTTGGTGCAGGGAGTGGCAACTGACCCTTAACATAGAAAAATGTAATGTATTGCGAATACATAGAAAGAAGGATCCTTTATTGTATGATTATATGATAGGGGAACAAACACTGGTAGCAGTTACTTCTGTAAAATATCTGGGAGTATGCGTACGGAACGATTTGAAGTGGAATGATCATATAAAACTAATTGTTGGTAAGGCGGGTACCAGGTTGAGATTCATTGGGAGAGTGCTTAGAAAATGTAGTCCATCAACAAAGGAGGTGGCTTACAAAACACTCGTTCGACCTATACTTGAGTATTGCTCATCAGTGTGGGATCCGTACCAGGTCGGGTTGACGGAGGAGATAGAGAAGATCCAAAGAAGAGCGGCGCGTTTCGTCACTGGGTTATTTGGTAACCGTGATAGCGTTACGGAGATGTTTAATAAACTCAAGTGGCAGACTCTGCAAGAGAGGCGCCCTGCATCGCGGTGTAGCTTGCTCGCCAGGTTTCGAGAGGGTGCGTTTCTGGATAAGGTATCGAATATATTGCTTCCCCCTACTTATACTTCCCGAGGAGATCACGAATGTAAAATTAGAGAGATTCGAGCGCGCACGGAGGCTTTCAGACAGTCGTTCTTCCCGCGAACCATAAGCGACTGGAACAGGAAAGGCAGGTAATGACAGTGGCACGTAAAGTGCCCTCCGCCACACACCGTTGGGTGGCTTGCGGAGTATCAATGTAGATGTAGATGTAGATTGACGAATTAAAACAGCAATTGCGTCGCAATGAAATACTATGGGTTCTAAGACATTTCCTTCTAAATCGAGTAACATTTCTATGGAAACGAAAGGATTTTCTTTTGGGAAACGACAATCTCATTTCCGATCCACTAATCCTTCTTTACTGCATCCCTCACTCCCACTCATTGACGAATTCACACGGAAACTGCGTCGCTATGAAATACTATGTGTTCTAAGACATTTCCATCTAAATCGAGTAACGTTTCTATGAAGACGACAGGATTTTCTTTTGGGATACGACAATCTCATTTCCGATCCACTAATCCTTCTTTACTGCATCCCTCACTCCCACTCATTGACGAATTCACACGGAAATTGCGTCGCTATGAAATACTATGTGTTCTAAGACATTTCCTTCTAAATCGAGTAACGTTTCTATGGAAACGACAGGATTTTCTTTTGGGAACGACAATCACATTCCGATCCACTAATCCTTCTTTACTGCATCCCTCACTCCCACACATTGACGAATTCACACGGAAATTGCGTCGCTATGAAATACTATGGGTTCTATGACTTCTCCTTCTAAATCGAGTAACGTTTCTATGGAAACGACAGGATTTTCTCTTGGGATACGACAATCTCATTTCCGATCCACTAATCCATCTATACTGCAACCCTCACTCCCACTCATTGACGAATTCACACGGAAATTGCGTCGCTATGAAATACTATGTGTTCTAAGACATTTCCATCGAAATTGAGTAACGTTTCTATGGAAACGACAGGATTTTCTTTTGGGATACGACAATCTCATTTCCGATCCACTAATCCTTCTTTACCGCATCCCTCACACCCACTCATTGACGAATTCACACGGAAATTGCGTCGCTATGAAATATTATGTGTTCTAAGACATTTCCTTCTATATCGAGTAACGTTTCTATGGAAACGATAGGATTTTCTTTTGGGATACGACAATCTCATTTCCGATCCACTAATCCTTCTTTACTGCATCCCTCACTCCCACACATTGACGAATTAACACAGCAATTGCGTCGCAATGAAATACTATGGGTTCTATGACTTCTCCTTCCAAATCGAGTATCGTTTCTATGGAAACGTCTGGCTTTTCTTTTGCGATTCGAGTATCTCCTTCTCGATGCACTAGTCCTTCTTTATTGCATCCCTGGCTCCCTCACATTGACGAATTAACACAGCAATTGCGTCGCTATGAAATACTATGTGTTCTATGACTTCTCCTTCTAAATCGAGTAATGTTTCTATGGAAACGACAGGATTTTCTTTTGGGATACGACAGTCTCATTTCCGATCCACTAATCCTTCTTTACTGCATCCCTCACTCCCACACATTGACGAATACACACGGAAATTGCGTCGCTATGAAATACTATGGGTTCTATGACCCCTCCTTCTAAATCGAGTAACGTTTCTATGGAAACAACAGGATTTTCTTTTGGGATACGACAATCTCATTTCCAATCCACTAATCCTTCTTTACTGCATCCCTCACTCCCACTCATTGACGAATTCACACGGAAATTGCATCGCTATGAAATACTATGTGTTCTAAGACATTTCCTTCTAAATCGAGTAACGTTTGTATGGAAACGACAGGATTTTCTTTTGGGATACGACAATCACATTTCCGATCCACTAACCCTTCTTTACTGCATCCCTCACTCCCACTCATTGACGAATTCACACGGAAATTGCGTCGCTACGAATTACTATGTGTTCTCAGACATTTCCTTCTAAATCGAGTAACGTTTCTATGGAAACGACAGGATTTTCTTTTGGGATACGACAATCTCATTTCCGATCCACTAATCCTTCTTTACTGGATCCCTCACTCCCACACATTGACTTATTCGCACGGAAATTGCGTCGCTATGAAATACGAGTACTATGTGTTCTAAGACATTTCCTTCTAAATCGAGTAACGTTTCTATGGAAACGACAGGATTTTCTTTTGGGATACGACAATCTCATTTCCAATCCACTAATCCTTCTTTACTGCATCCCTCACTCCCACACATTGACGAATTCACACGGAAATTGCGTCGCAATGAAATACGAGTACTATGTGTTCTGAGACATTTCCTTCTAAATCGAGTAACGTTTCTATGGAAACGACAGGATTTTCTTTTGGGATACGACAATCTCATTTCCGATCCACTAATCCTTCTTTACTGGATCCCTCACTCCCACTCATTGACGAATTCACACGGAAATTGCGTCGCTATGAAATACTATGTGTTCTAAGACATTTCCTTCTAAATCGAGTAACGTTTCTATGGAAACGAGAGGATTTTCTTTTCGGATACGACAATCACATTTCCGATCCACTAATCCTTCTTTACTGCATCCCTCACTCCCACACATTGACGAATTCACACGGAAATTGCGTCGCTATGAAATACTATGTGTTCTAAGACATTTCCTTCTAAATCGAGTAACGTTTCTATGGAAACGACAGGATTTTCTTTTGGGATACGACAATCACATTTCCGATCCACTAATCCTTCTTTACTGCATCCCTCACTCCCACACATTGACGAATTAACACAGCAATTGCGTCGCAATGAAATACTATGGGTTCTATGACTTCTCCTTCCAAATCGAGTATCGTTTCTATGGAAACGTCTGGCTTTTCTTTTGCGATTCGAGTATCTCCTTCTCGATGCACTAGTCCTTCTTTATTGCATCCCTGGCTCCCTCACATTGACGAATTAACACAGCTATTGCGTCGCTATGAAATACTATGTGTTCTATGACTTCTCCTTCTAAATCGAGTAATGTTTCTATGGAAACGACAGGATTTTCTTTTGGGATACGACAGTCTCATTTCCGATCCACTAATCCTTCTTTACTGCATCCCTCACTCCCACACATTGACGAATACACACGGAAATTGCGTCGCTATGAAATACTATGGGTTCTATGACCTCTCCTTCTAAATCGAGTAACGTTTCTATGGAAACGACAGGATTTTCTTTTGGGATACGACAATCTCATTTCCAATCCACTAATCCTTCTTTACTGCATCCCTCACTCCCACTCATTGACGAATTCACACGGAAATTGCGTCGCTATGAAATACTATGTGTTCTAAGACATTTCCTTCTAAATCGAGTAACGTTTGTATGGAAACGACAGGATTTTCTTTTGGGATACGACAATCTCATTTCCGATCCACTAACCCTTCTTTACTGCATCCCTCACTCCCACTCATTGACGAATTCACACGGAATTAGCGTCGCTACGAATTACTATGTGTTCTAAGACATTTCCTTCTAAATCGAGTAACGTTTCTATGGAAACGACAGGATTTTCTTTTGGGATACGACAATCTCATTTCCGATCCACTAATCCTTCTTTACTGGATCCCTCACTCCCACACATTGACTTATTCGCACGGAAATTGCGTCGCTATGAAATACGAGTACTATGTGTTCTAAGACATTTCCTTCTAAATCGAGTAACGTTTCTATGGAAACGACAGGATTTTCTTTTGGGATACGACAATCTCATTTCCAATCCACTAATCCTTCTTTACTGCATCCCTCACTCCCACACATTGACGAATTCACACGGAAATTGCGTCGCAATGAAATACGAGTACTATGTGTTCTGAGACATTTCCTTCTAAATCGAGTAACGTTTCTATGGAAACGACAGGATTTTCTTTTGGGATACGACAATCACATTTCCGATCCACTAATCCTTCTTTACTGGATCCCTCACTCCCACTCATTGACGAATTCACACGGAAATTGCGTCGCTATGAAATACTATGTGTTCTAAGACATTTCCTTCTAAATCGAGTAACGTTTCTATGGAAAAGAGAGGATTTTCTTTTGGGATACGACAATCACATTTCCGATCCACTAATCCTTCTTTACTGCATCCCTCACTCCCACACATTGACGAATTCACACGGAAATTGCGTCGCTATGAAATACTATGTGTTCTAAGACATTTCCTTCTAAATCGAGTAACGTTTCTATGGAAACGACAGGATTTTCTTTTGGGATACGACAATCACATTTCCGATCCACTAATCCTTCTTTACTGCATCCCTCACTCCCACACATTGACGAATTAACACAGCAATTGCGTCGCAATGAAATACTATGGGTTCTATGACTTCTCCTTCCAAATCGAGTATCGTTTCTATGGAAACGTCTGGCTTTTCTTTTGCGATTCGAGTATCTCCTTCTCGATGCACTATTCCTTCTTTATTGCATCCCTGGCTCCCTCACATTGACGAATTAACACAGCAATTGCGTCGCTATGAAATACTATGTGTTCTATGACATCTCCTTCTAAATCGAGTAATGTTTCTATGGAAACGACAGGATTTTCTTTTGGGATACGACAGTCTCATTTCCGCTCCTCTAATCCTTCTTTACTCCAACCCTCACTCCCACACACTGACGAATTCACACGGAAATTGCGTCGCTATGAAATACTATGGGTTCTATGACCTCTCCTTCTAAATCGAGTAACGATTCCATGGAAACGACAGGATTTTCTTTTAGGATACGACAATCTCATTTCCAATCCACTAATCCTTCTTTACTGCATCCCTCACTCCCACTCATTGACGAATTCACACGGAAATTGCGTCGCTATGAAATACTATGTGTTCTAAGACATTTCCTTCTAAATCGTGTAAGGTTTCTATGGAAACGACAGGATTTTCTTTTGGGATACGACAATCTCATTTCCGATCCACTAATCCTTCTTTACTGCATCCCTCACTCCCACTCATTGACGAATTCACACGGAAATTGCGTCGCTATGAAATACTATGTGTTCTAAGACATTTCCTCCTAAATCGAGTAACGTTTCTATGTAAACGACAGGATTTTTTTTGGGATACGACAATCACATTTCCGATCCAGTATTCCTTCTTTACTGCATCCCTCACTCACACACATTGACGAATTCACACAGAAATTGCGTCGCTATGATATACTATGTGTTCTAAGACATTTCCTTCTAAATCGAGTAACGTTTCTATGGAAACGACAGGATTTTCTTTTGGGATACGACAATCTCATTTCCGATCCACTAATCCTTCTTTACTGCATCCCTCATTCCCACACATTGACGAATTAACACAGCAATTGCGTCGCATTGAAATACTATGGGTTCTATGACTTCTCCTTCTAAATCGAGTATCGTTCCTATGGAAACGACTGGCTTTTCTTTTGCGATTCGAGTAACTCCTTCTCGATGCACTATTCCTTCTTTATTGCATCCCTGGCTCCCTCACATTGTCGGATTAACACAGCAATTGCGTCGCTATGAAATACTATGTGTTCTATGACTTCTCCTTCTAAATCGAGTAATGTATCTACGGAACGACAGGATTTTCTTTTGGGATACGACAGTATCATTTCCGATACACTAATCCTTCTTTACTGCATCCCTCAATCCCACACATTGACGAATTCACACGGAAATTGCGTCGCTATGAAATACTATGGATTCTATGACTTCTCCTTCTAAATCGAGTAACGTTTCTATGGAAACGACAGGATTTTCTTTTGCGATACGACAATCTCATTTCCGGTCCACTAATCCTTCTTTACTGCATCCCTCACTCCCACTCATTCACGAATTCACACGGAAATTGCGTCGCTATGAAATACTATGTGTTCTAAGACTTTCCCTTCTAAATCGAGTAACGTTTCTATGGAAACGACAGGATTCTCTTTTGGGATACGACAATCACATTTCCGATCCACTAATCCTTCTTTACTGCATCCCTCACTCCCACTCATTGACGAATTCACACGGAAATTGCGTCCCTATGAAATACTATGTGTTCTAAGACATTTCATTCTAAATCGAGTAACGTTTCTATGGAAACGACAGGATTTTCTTTTGGGATACGACAATCACATTTCCGATCCACTAATCCTTCTTTACTGCATCCGTCACTCCCACACATTGCCGAATTCACACGGAAATTGCGTCGCTATGAAATACTATGTGTTCTAAGACATTTACTTCTAAATCGAGTAACGTTTCTATGGAAACGACAGGATTTTCTTTTGGGATACGACAATCTCATTTCCGATCCACTAATCCTTCTTTACTGCATCCCTCACTCCCACTCATTGACGATTTCACACGGAAATTGCGTCGCTATGAAATACTATGTGTTCTAAGACATTTCCTTCTAAATCGAGTAACGTTTCTATGGAAACGACAGGATTTTCTTTTGGGATACGACAATCTCATTTCCGATCCACTAATCCTTCTTTACTGCATCCCTCACTCCCACACATTGACGAATTCACACGGAAATTGCGTCGCTATTATATACTATGTGTTCTAAGACATTTCCTTCAAAATCGAGTAACGTTTCTATGGAAACGACAGGATTTTCTTTTCGGATACGACAATCACATTTCCGATCCACTAATCCTTCTTTACTGCATCCCTCACTCCCACTCATTGACGAATTCACACGGAAATTGCGTCGCTATGAAATACTATGTGTTCTAAGACATTTCCTTCTAAATCGAGTAACGTTTCTATGGAAACGACAGGATTTTCTTTTGGGATACGACAATCTCATTTCCGATCCACTAATCCTTCTTTACTGCATCCCTCACTCCCACTCATTGACGAATTCACACGGAAATTGCGTCGCTATAAAATACTATGTGTTCTAAGACATTTCGTTCTAAATCGAGTAACGTTTCTATGGAAACGACAGGATTTTCTTTTGGGATACGACAATCACATTTCCGGTCCACTAATCCTTCTTTACTGCATCCTTCACTAGCACACATAGACGAATTCACACAGAAATTGAGTCGCTATGAAATACTATGTGTTCTAAGACATTTTCTTCTAAATCGAGTAACGTTTCTGTGGAAACGACAGGATCCCTTCTGGGATACGACAACCTCATTTCCGATCCACTAATCCTTCTTTACTGCATCCCTCACTCCCACACATTGACGAATTCACACGGAAATTGCGTCGCTATGAAATACTATGGGTTCTACAACTTCTCCTTCTAAATCGAGTAACGTTTCTATGGAAACGACAGGATTTTCTTTTGGGATACGACAATCTCATTTCAGATCCACTAATCCTTCTTTACTGCATCCCTCACTCCCACTCATTGACGAATTCAGACGGAAATTGCGTCGCTATGAAATACAATGTGTTCTAAGACATTTCCTTCTGAATCGAGTAACGTTTCTATGGAAACGACAGGATTTTCTTTTGGGATACGACAATCTCATTTCCGATCCACTAATCCTTCTTTACTGCATCCCTCACTCCCACTCATTGACGAATTCACACGGTAATTGCGTCGCTATGAAATACTATGGGTTCTATGACTTCTCCTTCTAGATCGAGTAACGTTTCTATGAAAACGACAGGATTTTCTTTTGGGATACGACAATCTCATTTCCGATCCACTAATCCTTCTTTACTGCATCCCTCACTCCCACTCATTGACGAATTCACACGGAAATTGCTTCGCTATGAAATACTATGTGTTCTAAGACATTTCCATCGAAATTGAGTAACGTTTCTATGGAAACGACAGGATTTTCCTTTGGGATACGACAATCTCATTTCCGATCCACTAATCCTTCTTTACCGCATCCCTCACACCCACTCATTGACGAATTCACACGGAAATTGCGTCGCTATGAAATACTATGTGTTCTAAGACATTTCCTTCTAAATCGAGTAACGTTTCTATGGAAACGACAGGATTTTCTTTTGGGATACGACAATCTCATTTCCGGTCCACTAATCCTTCTTTACTGCATCCCTCACTCCCACTCATTCACGAATTCACACGGAAATTGCGTCGCTATGAAATACTATGTGTTCTAAGACATTCCCTTCTAAATCGAGTAACGTTTCTATGGAAACGACAGGATTCTCTTTTGGGATACGATAATCACATTTCCGTTCCACTAATCCTTCTTTACTGCATCCCTCACTCCCACTCATTGACGAATTCACACGGAAATTGCGTCCCTATGAAATACTATGTGTTCTAAGACATTTCCTTCTAAATCGAGTAACGTTTCTATGGAAACGACAGGATTTTCTTTTGGCATACGACAATCACATTTCCGATCCACTAATCCTTCTTTACTGCATCCGTCACTCCCACACATTGCCGAATTCACACGGAAATTGCGTCGCTATGAAACACTATGTGTTCTAAGACATTTACTTCTAAATCGAGTAACGTTTCTATGGAAACGACAGGATTTTCTTTTGGGATACGACAATCTCATTTCCGATCCACTAATCCTTCTTTACTGCATCCCTCACTCCCACTCATTGACGATTTCACACGGAAATTGCGTCGCTATGAAATACTATGTGTTCTAAGACATTTCCTTCTAAATCGAGTAACGTTTCTATGGAAACGACAGGATTTTCTTTTGGGATACGACAATCTCATTTCCGATCCACTAATCCTTCTTTACTGCATCCCTCACTCCCACACATTGACGAATTCACACGGAAATTGCGTCGCTATGATATACTATGTGTTCTAAGACATTTCCTTCAAAATCGAGTAACGTTTCTGTGGAAACGACAGGATTTTCTTTTCGGATACGACATCACATTTCCGATCCACTAATCCTTCTTTACTGCATCCCTCACTCCCACTCATTGACGAATTCACACGGAAATTGCGTCGCTATGAAATACTATGTGTTCTAAGACATTTCCTTCTAAATCGAGTAACGTTTCTATGGAAACGACAGGATTTTCTTTTGGGATACGACAATCTCATTTCCGATCCACTAATCCTTCTTTACTGCATCCCTCACTCCCACTCATTGACGAATTCACACGGAAATTGCGTAGCTATAAAATACTATGTGTTCTAAGACATTTCGTTCTAAATCTAGTAACGTTTCTATGGAAACGACAGGATTTTCTTTTGGGATACGACAATCACATTTCCGGTCCACTAATCCTTCTTTACTGCATCCTTCACTAGCACACATAGACGAATTCACACAGAAATTGAGTCGCTATGAAATACTATGTGTTCTAAGACATTTCCTTCTAAATCGAGTAACGTTTCTATGGAATCGACAGGATCCCTTCTGGGATACGACAACCTCATTTCCGATCCACTAATCCTTCTTTACTGCATCCCTCACTCCCACACATTGACGAATTCACACGGAAATTGCGTCGCTATGAAATACTATGGGTTCTACAACTTCTCCTTCTAAATCGAGTAACGTTTCTATGGAAACGACAGGATTTTCTTTTGGGATACGACAATCTCATTTCAGATCCACTAATCCTTCTTTACTGCATCCCTCACTCCCACTCATTGACGAATTCAGACGGAAATTGCGTCGCTATGAAATACTATGTGTTCTAAGACATTTCCTTCTGAATCGAGTAACGTTTCTATGGAAACGACAGGATTTTCTTTTGGGATACGACAATCTCATTTCCGATCCACTAATCCTTCTTTACTGCATCCCTCACTCCCACTCATTGACGAATTCACACGGTAATTGCGTCGCTATGAAATACTATGGGTTCTATGATTTCTCATTCTAGTTCGAGTAACGTTTCTATGAAAACGACAGGATTTTCTTTTGGGATACGACAATCTCATTTCCGATCCACTAATCCTTCTTTACTGCATCCCTCACTCCCACTCATTGACGAATTCACACGGAAATTGCGTCGCTATGAAATACTATGTGTTCTAAGACATTTCCATCGAAATTGAGTAACGTTTCTATGGAAACGACAGGATTTTCCTTTGGGATACGACAATCTCATTTCCGATCCACTAATCCTTCTTTACCGCATCCCTCACACCCACTCATTGACGAATTCACACGGAAATTGCGTCGCTATGAAATACTATGTGTTCTAAGACATTTCCTTCTATATCGAGTAACGTTTCTATGGAAACGATAGGATTTTCTTTTCGAATACGACAATCACATTTCCGATCCACTAATCCTTCTTTACTGCATCCCTCAGTCCCGCACATTGACGAATTAACACAGCAATTGCGTCGCAATGAAATACTATGGGTTCTAAGACATTTCCTTCTAAATCGAGTAACATTTCTATGGAAACGACAGGATTTTCTTTTGGGATACGACAATCTCATTTCCGATCCACTAATCCTTCTTTACTGCATCCCTCACACCCACTCATTGACGAATTCACACGGAAATTGCGTAGCTATGAAATAGTATGTGTTCTAAGACATTTCCTTCTATATCGAGTAACGTTTCTATAAAAACGATAGGATTTTCTTTTGGATTACGACAATCACATTTCCGATCCACTAATCCTTCTTTACTGCATCCCTCACTCCCACACACTGACGAATTAACACAGCAATTGCGTCGCAGTGAAATACTATGGGTTCTATGACTTCTCCTTCCAAATCGAGTATCGTTTCTATGGAAACGTCTGGCTTTTCTTTTGCGATTCGAGTATCTCCTTCTCGATGCACTAGTCCTTCTTTATTGCATCCCTGGCTCCCTCACATTGACGAATTAACACAGCAATTGCGTCGCTATGAAATACTATGTGTTCTATGACTTCTCCTCCTAAATCGAGTAATGTTTCTATGGAAACGACAGGATTTTCTTTTGGGATACGACGGTCTCATTTCCGATCCACCAATCCTTCTTTACTGCGTCCCTCACTCCCACACATTGACGAATTCACACGGAATTTGCGTCGCTATGAAATACTATGGGTTCTATGACCTCTCCTTCTAAATCGAGTAACGTTTCTATGGAAACGACAGGATTTTCTTTTGGGATACGACAATCTCATTTCCAATCCACTAATCCTTCTTTACTGCATCCCTCACTCCCACTCATTGACGAATTCACACGGAAATTGCGTCGCTATGAAATACTATGTGTTCTAAGACATTTCCTTCTAAATCGAGTAACGTTTCTATGGAAAAGACAGGATTTTCTTTTGGGATACGACAATCTCATTTCCGATCCACTAATCCTTCTTTACTGCATCCCTCACTCCCACTCATTGACGAATTCACACGGAAATTGCGTCGCTATGAATTACTATGTGTTCTAAGACATTTCCTTCTAAATCGAGTAACGTTTCTATGGAAACGACAGGATTTTCTTTTGGGATACGACAATCACACTTCCGATCCACTAATCCTTCTTTACTGCATCCCTCACACCCACTCATTGACGAATTCACACGGAAATTGCGTAGCTATGAAATACTATGTGTTCTAAGACATTTCCTTCTATATCGAGTAACGTTTCTATGGAAACGATAGGATTTTCTTTTGGATTACGACAATCACATTTCCGATCCACTAATCCTTCTTTACTGCATCCCTCGGTCCCGCACATTGACGAATTAACACAACAATTGCGTCGCACTGAAATACTATGGGTTCTAAGACATTTCCTTCTAAATCGAGTAACATTTCTATGGAAACGACAGGATTTTCTTTTGGGATACGACAATCTCATTTCCGTTCCACTAATCCTTCTTAACTGCATCCCTCACTCCCACTCATTGACGAATTCACACGGAAATTGCGTCGCTATGAAATACTATGTGTTCTAAGACATTTTCTTCTAAATCGAGTAACGTTTCTATGGAAACGACAGGATTTTCTATTGGGATACGACAATCACATTTCCGATCCACTAATCCTTCTTTACTGCATCCCTCACTCCCACACATTGACGAATTCACACGGAAATTGCGTCGCTATGAAATACTATGTGTTCTAAGACATTTCCTTCTAAATCGAGTAACGTTTCTATGGAAACGACAGGATTTTCTTTTGGGATACGACAATCACATTTCCGATCCACTAATCCTTCTTTACTGCATCCCTCACTCCCACACATTGACGAATTAACATAGCAATTGCGTCGCAATGAAATACTATGGGTTCTATGACTTCTCCTTCCAAATCGAGTATCGTTTCTATGGAAACGTCTGGCTTTTCTTTTGCGATTCGAGTATCTCCTTCTCGATGCACTATTCCTTCTTTATTGCATCCCTGGCTCCCTCACATTGACGAATTAACACAGCAATTGCGTCGCTATGAAATACTATGTGTTCTATGACTTCTCCTTCTAAATCGAGTAATGTTTCTATGGAAACGACAGGATTTTCTTTTGGGATACGACAGTCTCATTTCCGATCCACTAATCCTTCTTTACTGCATCCCTCAATCCCACACATTGACGAATTCACACGGAAATTGCGTCGCTATGAAATACTATGTGTTCTAAGACATTCCCTTCTAAATCGAGTAACGTTTCTATGGAAACGACAGGATTCTCTTTTGGGATAAGACAATCACATTTCCGATCCACTAATCCTTCTTTACTGCATCCCTCACTCCCACTCATTGACGAATTCACACGGAAATTGCGTCCCTATGAAATACTATGTGTTCTAAGACATTTCCTTCTAAATCGAGTAACGTTTCTATGGAAACGACAGGATTTTCTTTTGGGATACGACAATCACATTTCCGATCCACTAATCCTTCTTTACTGCATCCCTCACTCCCACACATTGACGAATTAACACAGCAATTGCGTCGCAATGAAATACTATGGGTTCTATGACTTCTGCTTCCAAATCGAGTATCGTTTCTATGGAAACGTCTGGCTTTTCTTTTGCGATTCGAGTATCTCCTTCTCGATGCACTATTCCTTCTTTATTGCATCCCTGGCTCCCTCACATTGACGAATTAACACAGCAATTGCGTCGCTATGAAATACTGTGTGTTCTATGACTTCTCCTTCTAAATCGAGTAATGTTTCTATGGAAACGACAGGATTTTCTTTTGGGATACGACAGTCTCATTTCCGATCCTCTAATCCTTCTTTACTGCGTCCCTCACTCCCACACATTGACGAATTCACACGGAAATTGCGTCGCTATGAAATACTATGGGTTCTATGACCTCTCCTTCTAAATCGAGTAATGTTTCTATGGAAACGACAGGATTTTCTTTTGGGATACGACAATCTCATTTCCAATCCACTAATCCTTCTTTGCTGCATCCCTCACTCCCACTCATTGACGAATTCACACGGAAATTGCGTCGCTATGAAATACTATGTGTTCTAAGACATTTGCTTCTAAATCGAGTAACGTTTCTATGGAAACGACAGGATTTTCTTTTGGGATACGACAATCTCATTTCCGATCCACTAATCCTTCTTTACTGCATCTCTCACTCCCACTCATTGACGAATTCACACGGAAATTGCGTCGCTATGAATTACTATGTGTTCTAAGACGTTTCCTTCTAAATCGAGTAACGTTTCTATGGAAACGACAGGATTTTCTTTTGGGATACGACAATCACACTTCCGATCCACTAATCCTTCTTTACTGCATCCCTCACACCCACTCATTGACGAATTCACACGGAAATTGCGTCGCTATGAAATACTATGTGTTCTGAGACATTTCCTTCTATATCGAGTAACGTTTCTATGGAAACGATAGGATTTTCTTTTGGATTACGACAATCACATTTCCGATCCACTAATCCTTCTTTACTGCATCCCTCAGTCCCGCACATTGACAAATTAACACAGCAATTGCGTCGCACTGAAATACTATGGGTTCTAAGACAATTCCTTCTAAATCGAGTAACATTTCTATGGAAACGACAGGATTTTCTTTTGGGATACGACAATCTCATTTCCGTTCCACTAATCCTTCTTAACTGCATCCCTCACTCCCACTCATTGACGAATTCACACGGAAATTGCGTCGCTATGAAATACTATGTGTTCTAAGACATTTTCTTCTAAATCGAGTAACGTTTCTATGGAAACGACAGGATTTTCTATTGGGACACGACAATCACATTTCCGATCCACTAATCCTTCTTTACTGCATCCCTCACTCCCACACATTGACGAATTCACACGGAAATTGCGTCGCTATGAAATACTATGTGTTCTAAGACATTTCCTTCTAAATCGAGTAACGTTTCTATGGAAACGACAGGATTTTCTTTTGGGATACGACAATCACATTTCCGATCCACTAATCCTTCTTTACTGCATCCCTCACTCCCACACATTGACGAATTAACATAGCAATTGCGTCGCAATGAAATACTATGGGTTCTATGACTTCTCCTTCCAAATCGAGTATCGTTTCTATGGAAACGTCTGGCTTTTCTTTTGCGATTCGAGTATCTCCTTCTCGATGCACTATTCCTTCTTTATTGCATCCCTGGCTCCCACACATTGACGAATTAACACAGCAATTGCGTCGCTATGAAATACTATGTGTTCTATGACTTCTCCTTCTAAATCGAGTAATGTTTCTATGGAAACGACAGGATTTTCTTTTGGGATACGACAGTCTCATTTCCGATCCTCTAATCCTTCTTTACTGCATCCCTCACTCCCACACATTGACGAATTCACACGGAAATTGCGTCGCTATGAAATACTATGGGTTCTATGACCTCTCCTTCTAAATCGAGTAACGTTTCTATGAAAACGACAGGATTTTCTTTTGGGATACGACAATCTCATTTCCAATCCACTAATCCTTCTTTACTGCATCCCTCACTCCCACTCATTGACGAATTCACACGGAAATTGCGTCGCTATGAAATACTATGTGTTCTAAGACATTTCCTTCTAAATCGAGTAACGTTTCTATGGAAACGACAGGATTTTCTTTTGGGATACGACAATCTCATTTCCGATCCACTAATCCTTCTTTACTGCATCCCTCACTCCCACTCATTGACGAATTCACACGGAAATTGCGTCGCTATGAAATACTATGTGTTCTAAGACATTTCCTCCTAAATCGAGTAACGTTTCTATGGAAACGACAGGATTTTTATTTGGGATACGACAATCACATTTCCGATCCACTAATCCTTCTTTACTGCATCCCTCACTCACACACATTGACGAATTCACACGGAAATTGCGTCGCTATGATATACTATGTGTTCTAAGACATTTCCTTCTAAATCGAGTAACGTTTCTATGGAAACGACAGGATTTTCTTTTGGGATACGACAATCTCATTTCCGATCCACTAATCCTTCTTCACTGCATCCCTCATTCCCACACATTGACGAATTAACACAGCAATTGCGTCGCATTGAAATACTATGGGTTCTATGACTTCTCCTTCTAAATCGAGTATCGTTCCTATGGATACGACTGGCTTTTCTTTTGCGATTCGAGTAACTCCTTCTCGATGCACTATTCCTTCTTTATCGCATCCTTGGCTCCCTCACATTGTCGAATTAACACAGCAATTGCGTCGCTATGAAATACTATGTGTTCTATGACTTCTTCCTCTAAATCGAGTAATGTTTCTATGGAAACGAGAGGATTTTCTTTTGGGATACGACAGTCTCATTTCCGATCCACTAATCCTTCTTTACTGCATCCCACAATCCCACACATTGACGAATTCACACGGAAATTGCGTCGCTATGAAATACTATCGTTTCTATGGAAACGACAGGATTTTCTTTTGGGATACGACAATCTCATTTCCGGTCCACTAATCCTTCTTTACTGCATCCCTCACTCCCACTCATTCACGAATTCACACGGAAATTGCGTCGCTATGAAATACTATGTGTTCTATGACATTCCCTTCTAAATCGAGTAACGTTTCTATGGAAACGACAGGATTCTCTTTTGGGATAAGACAATCACATTTCCGATCCACTAATCCTTCTTTACTGCATCCCTCACTCCCACTCATTGACGAATTCACACGGAAATTGCGTCCCTATGAAATACTATGTGTTCTAAGACATTTCCTTCTAAATCGAGTAACGTTTCTATGGAAACGACAGGATTTTCTTTTGGGATACGACAATCACATTTCCGATCCACTAATCCTTCTTTACTGCATCCGTCACTCCCACACATTGCCGAATTCACACGGAAATTGCGTCGCTATGAAATACTATGTGTTCTAAGACATTTCCTTCTAAATCGAGTAACGTTTCTATGGAAACGACAGGATTTTCTTTTGGGATACGACAATCTCATTTCCGATCCACTAATCCTTCTTTACTGCATCCCTCACTCCCACACATTGACGAATTCAAACGGAAATTGCGTCGCTATGATATACTATGTGTTCTAAGACATTTCCTTCAAAATCGAGTAACGTTTCTATGGAAACGATAGGATTTTCTTTTCGGATACGACAATCACATTTCCGATCCACTAATCCTTCTTTACTGCATCCCTCACTCCCACTCATTGACGAATTCACACGGAAATTGCGTCGCTATGAAATACTATGGGTTCTATGACTTCTCCTTCTAAATCGAGTAACGTTTCTATGGAAACGACAGGATTTTCTTTTGGGATACGACAATCTCATTTCAGATCCACTAATCCTTCTTTACTGCATCCCTCACTCCCACTCATTGACGAATTCAGACGGAAATTGGTCGCTATGAAATACTATGTGTTCTAAGACATTTCCTTCTGAATCGAGTAACGTTTCTATGGAAACGACAGGATTTTCTTTTGGGATACGACAATCTCATTTCCGATCCACTAATCCTTCGTTACTGCATCCCTCACTCCCACTCATTGACGAATTCACACGGTAATTGCGTCGCTATGAAATACTATGGGTTCTATGACTTCTCCTTCTAGATCGAGTAACGTTTCTATGAAAACGACAGGATTTTCTTTTGGGATACGACAATCTCATTTCCGATCCACTAATCCTTCTTTACTGCATCCCTCACTCCCACTCATTGACGAATTCACACGGAAATTGCGTCGCTATGAAATACTATGTGTTCTAAGACATTTCCATCGAAATTGAGTAACGTTTCTATGGAAACGACAGGATTTTCCTTTGGGATACGACAATCTCATTTCCGATCCACTAATCCTTCTTTACCGCATCCCTCACACCCACTCATTGACGAATTCACACGGAAATTGCGTCGCTATGAAATACTATGTGTTCTAAGACATTTCCTTCTATATCGAATAACGTTTCTATGGAAACGATAGGATTTTCTTTTGGAATACGACAATCACATTTCCGATCCACTAATCCTTCTTTACTGCATCCCTCAGTCCCGCACATTGACGAATTAACGCAGCAATTGCGTCGCAATGAAATACTATGGGTTCTAAGACATTTCCTTCTAAATCGAGTAACATTTCTATGGAAACGACAGGATTTTCTTTTGGGATACGACAATCTCATTTCCGATCCACTAATCCTTTTTAACTGCATCCCTCACTCCCACTCATTGAAGAATTCACACGGAAATTGCGTCGCTATGAAATACTATGTGTTCTAAGACATTTCCTTCTAAATCGAGTAACGTTTCTGTGGAAACGACAGGATTTTCTTTTGGGATACGACAATCACATTTCCGATCCACTAATCCTTCTTTACTGCATCCCTCACTCCCACACATTGACGAATTCACACGTAAATTGCGTCGCTATGAAATACTATGCGTTCTGAGACATTTCCTTCTAAATCGAGTAACGTTTCTATGGAAACGACAGGATTTTCTTTTGGGATACGACAATCACATTTCCGATCCACTAATCCTTCTTTACTGCATCCATCACTCCCACACATTGACGAATTAACACAGTAATCGCGTCGCGATGAAATACTATGGGTTCTATGACATCTCCTTCCAAATCGAGTATCGTTTCTATGGAAACGTCTGGCTTTTCTTTTGCGATTCGAGTATCTCCTTCTCGATGCACTATTCCTTCTTTATTGCATCCCTGGCTCCCTCACATTGACGAATTAACACAGCAATTGCTTCGCTTTGAAATACTATGTGTTCTATGACTTCTCCTTTTAAATCGAGTAATGTTTCTATGGAAACGACAGGATTTTCTTTTGGGATACGACAGTGTCATTTCCGATCCTCTAATCCTTCTTTACTGCATCCCTCACTCCCACACATTGACGAATTCACACGGAAATTGCGTCGCTATGAAATACTATGGGTTCTATGACCTCTCCTTCTAAATCGAGTAACGTTTCTATGGAAACGACAGGATTTTCTTTTGGGATACGACAATCTCATTTCCAATCCACTAATCCTTCTTTACTGCATCCCTCACTCCCACTCATTGACGAATTCACACGGAAATTGCGTCGCTGTGAAATACTATGTGTTCTAAGACATTTCCTTCTAAATCGAGTAACGTTTCTATGGAAACGACAGGATTTTCTTTTGGGATACGACAATCTCATTTCCGATCCACTAATCCTTCTTTACTGCATCCCTCACTCCCACTCATTGACGAATTCACACGGAAATTGCGTCGCTATGAATTACTATGTGTTCTAAGACGTTTCCTTCTAAATCGAGTAACGTTTCTATGGAAACGACAGGATTTTCTTTAGGGATACGACAATCACACTTCCGATCCACTAATCCTTCTTTACTGCATCCCTCACACCCACTCATTGACGAATTCACACGGAAATTGCGTCGCTATGAAATACTATGTGTTCTGAGACATTTCCTTCTATATCGAGTAACGTTTCTATGGAAACGATAGGATTTTCTCTTGGATTACGACAATCACATTTCCGATCCACTAATCCTTCTTTACTGCATCCCTCAGTCCCGCACATTGACGAATTAACACAGCAATTGCGTCGCAATGAAATACTATGGGTTCTAAGACATTTCCTTCTAAATCGAGTAACATTTCTATGGAAACGACAGGATTTTCTTTTGGGATACGACAATCTAATTTCCGATCCACTAATGCTTCTTAACTGCATCCCTCACTCCCACTCATTGACGAATTCACACGGAAATTGCGTCGCTATGAAATACTATGTGTTCTAAGACATTTCCTTCTAAATCGAGTAACGTTTCTATGGAAACGACAGGATTTTCTTTTGGGATACGACAATCACATTTCCGATCCACTAATCCTTCTTTACTGCATCCCTCACTCCCACACATTGACGAATTCACACGGAAATTGCGTCGCTATGAAATACTATGTGTTCTAAGACATTTCCTTCTAAATCGAGTAACGTTTCTATGGAAGCGACAGGATTTTCTTTTGGGATACGACAATCACATTTCCGATCCACTAATCCTTCTTTACTGCATCCCTCACTCCCACACATTGACGAATTAACATAGCAATTGCGTCGCAATGAAATACTATGGGTTCTATGACTTCTCCTTCCAAATCGAGTATCGTTTCTATGGAAACGTCTGGCTCTTCTTTTGCGATTCGAGTATCTACTTCTCGATGCACTATTCCTTCTTTATTGCACCCCTGGCTCCCTCACATTGACGAATTAACACAGCAATTGCGTCGCTATGAAATACTATGTGTTCTATGACTTCTCCTTCTAAATCGAGTAATGTTTCTATGGAAACGACAGTATTTTCTTTTGGGATACGACAGTCTCATTTCCGATCCTCTAATCCTTCTTTACTGCATCCCTCACTCCCACACATTGACGAATTCACACGGAAATTGCGTCGCTATGGAATACTATGGGTTCTATGACCTCTCCTTCTAAATCGAGTAACGTTTCTATGGAAACGACAGGATTTTCTTTTGGGATACGACAATCTCATTTCCAATCCACTAATCCTTCTTTACTGCATCCCTCACTCCCACTCATTCACGAATTCACACGGAAATTGCGTCGCTATGAAATACTATGTGTTCTAAGACATTTCCTTCTAAATCGAGTAACGTTTCTATGGAAACGACAGGATTTTCTTTTGGGATACGACAATCTCATTTCCGATCCACTAATCCTTCTTTACTGCATCCCTCACTCCCACTCATTGACGAATTCACACGGAAATTGCGTCGCTATGAAATACTATGTGTTCTAAGACATTTCCTCCTAAATCGAGTAACGTTTCTATGGAAACGACAGGATTTTTTTTTGGGATACGACAATCACATTTCCGATCCACTAATCCTTCTTTACTGCATCCCTCACTCACACACATTGACGAATTCACACGGAAATTGCGTCGCTATGAAATACTATGGATTCTATGACTTCTCCTTCTAAATCGAGTAACGTTTCTATGGAAACGACAGGATTTTCTTTTGGGATACGACAATCTCATTTCCGGTCCACTAATCCTTCTTTACTGCATCCCTCACTCCCACTCATTCACGAATTCACACGGAAATTGCGTCGCTGTGAAATACTATGTGTTCTAAGACATTCCCTTCTACATCGAGTAACGTTTCTATGGAAACGACAGGATTCTCTTTTGGGATAAGACAATCACATTTCCGATCCACTAATCCTTCTTTACTGCATCCCTCACTCCCACTCATTGACGAATTCACACGGAAATTGCGTCCCTATGAAATACTATGTGTTCTAAGACATTTCCTTCTAAATCGAGTAACGTTTCAATGGAAACGACAGGATTTTCTTTTGGGATACGACAATCACATTTCCGATCCACTAATCCTTCTTTACTGCATCCGTCACTCCCACACATTGACGAATTCACACGGAAATTGCGTCGCTATGAAATACTATGTGTTCTAAGACATTTCCTTCTAAATCGAGTAACGTTTCTATGGAAACGACAGGATTTTCTTTTGGGATACGACAATCTCATTTCCGATCCACTAATCCTTCTTTACTGCATCCCTCACTCCCACACACTGACGAATTCACACGGAAATTGCGTCGCTATGATATACTATGTGTTCTAAGACATTTCCTTCAAAATCGAGTAACGTTTCTATGGAAACGATAGGATTTTCTTTTCGGATACGACAATCACATTTCCGATCCACTAATCCTTCTTTACTGCATCCCTCACTCCCACTCATTGACGAATTCACACGGAAATTGCGTCGCTATGAAATACTATGGGTTCTAAGACTTCTCCTTCTAAATCGAGTAACGTTTCTATGGAAACGGCAGGATTTTCTTTTGGGATACGACAATCTCATTTCCGATCCACTAATCCTTCTTTACTGCATCCCTCACTCCCACTCATTGACGAATTCACACGGAAATTGCGTCGCTATAAAACACTATGTGTTCTAAGACATTTCGTTCTAAATCGAGTAACGTTTCTATGGAAACGACAGGATTTTCTTTTGGGATACGACAATCACATTTCCGGTCCACTAATCCTTCTTTACTGCATCCTTCACTAGCACACATAGACGAATTCACACAGAAATTGAGTCGCTATGAAATACTATGGGTTCTATGACTTCTCCTTCCAAATCGAGTATCGTTTCTATGGAAACGTCTGGCTCTTCTTTTGCGATTCGAGTATCTACTTCTCGATGCACTATTCCTTCTTTATTGCACCCCTGGCTCCCTCACATTGACGAATTAACACAGCAATTGCGTCGCTATGAAATACTATGTGTTCTATGACTTCTCCTTCTAAATCGAGTAATGTTTCTATGGAAACGACAGTATTTTCTTTTGGGATACGACAGTCTCATTTCCGATCCTCTAATCCTTCTTTACTGCATCCCTCACTCCCACACATTGACGAATTCACACGGAAATTGCGTCGCTATGGAATACTATGGGTTCTATGACCTCTCCTTCTAAATCGAGTAACGTTTCTATGGAAACGACAGGATTTTCTTTTGGGATACGACAATCTCATTTCCAATCCACTAATCCTTCTTTACTGCATCCCTCACTCCCACTCATTCACGAATTCACACGGAAATTGCGTCGCTATGAAATACTATGTGTTCTAAGACATTTCCTTCTAAATCGAGTAACGTTTCTATGGAAACGACAGGATTTTCTTTTGGGATACGACAATCTCATTTCCGATCCACTAATCCTTCTTTACTGCATCCCTCACTCCCACTCATTGACGAATTCACACGGAAATTGCGTCGCTATGAAATACTATGTGTTCTAAGACATTTCCTCCTAAATCGAGTAACGTTTCTATGGAAACGACAGGATTTTTTTTTGGGATACGACAATCACATTTCCGATCCACTAATCCTTCTTTACTGCATCCCTCACTCACACACATTGACGAATTCACACGGAAATTGCGTCGCTATGAAATACTATGGATTCTATGACTTCTCCTTCTAAATCGAGTAACGTTTCTATGGAAACGACAGGATTTTCTTTTGGGATACGACAATCTCATTTCCGGTCCACTAATCCTTCTTTACTGCATCCCTCACTCCCACTCATTCACGAATTCACACGGAAATTGCGTCGCTATGAAATACTATGTGTTCTAAGACATTTCCTTCTAAATCGAGTAACGTTTCTATGGAAACGACAGGATCCCTTCTGGGATACGACAACCTCATTTCCGATCCACTAATCCTTCTTTACTGCATCCCTCACTCCCACACATTGACGAATTCACACGGAAATTGCGTAGCTATGAAATACTATGGGTTCTATAACTTCTCCTTCTAAATCGAGTAACGTTTCTATGGAAACCACAGGATTTTTTTTTGGGATACGACAATCTCATTTCCGATCCACTAATCCTTCTTTACTGCATCCCTCACTCCCACTCATTGACGAATTCACACGGTAATTGCGTCGCTATGAAATACTATGGGTTCTATGACTTCTACTTCTAGATCGAGTAACGTTTCTATGAAAACGACAGGATTTTCTTTTGGGATACGACAATCTCATTTCCGATCCACTAATCCTTCTTTACTGCATCCCTCACTCCCACTCATTGACGAATTCACACGGAAATTGCGTCGCTATGAAATACTATGTGTTCTAAGACATTTCTTTCTAAATCGAGTAACGTTTCTATGGAAACGACGGGATTTTCTTTTGGGATACGACAATCACATTTCCGATCCACTAATCCTTCTTTACTGCATCCCTCACTCCCACTCATTGCCGAATTCACACGGTAATTGCGACGCTATGAAATACTATGGGTTCTATGACTTCTCCTTCTAAATCGAGTAACGTTTCTATGGAAACGACGGGATTTTCTTATTTCCGATCCACTAATCCTTCTTTACTGCATCCCTCACGCCCACTCATTGACGATTTCACACGGAAATTGCGTCGCTATGAATTACTATGTGTTCTAAGACATTTCCTTCAAAATCGAGTAACCATTCTATGGAAACGACAGGATTTTCTTTTCGGATACGACAATCACATTTCCGATCCACTAATCCTTCTTTACTGCATCCCTCACTCCCACTCATTGACGAATTCACACGGAAATTGCGTCGCTATAAAATACTATAGGTTCTATGACTTCTCCTTCTAAATCGAGTAACGTTTCTATGGAAACGGCAGGATTTTCTTTTGGGAAACGACAGTCTCATTTCCGATCCACTAATCCTTCTTTACTGCATCCCTCACTCCCACTCATTGACGAATTCACACAGAAATTGAGTCGCTATGAAATACTATGTGTTCTAAGACATTTCCTTCTAAATCGAGTGACGTTTCTATGGAAACGACAGGATCCCTTCTGGGATACGACAACCTCATTTCCGATCCACTAATCCTTCTTTACTGCATCCCTCACTCCCACACATTGACGAATTCACACGGAAATTGCGTCGCTATGAAATACTATGGGTTCTATAACTTCTCCTTCTAAATCGAGTAACGTTTCTATGGAAACGACAGGATTTTCTTTTGGGATACGACAATCTCATTTCCGATCCACTAATCCTTCTTTACTGCATCCCTCACTCCCACTCATTGACGAATTCACACGGTAATTGCGTCGCTATGAAATACTATGGGTTCTATGACTTCTACTTCTAGATCGAGTAACGTTTCTATGAAAACGACAGGATTTTCTTTTGGGATACGACAATCTCATTTCCGATCCACTAATCCTTCTTTACTGCATCCCTCACTCCCACTCATTGACGAATTCACACGGAAATTGCGTCGCTATGAAATACTATGTGTTCTAAGACATTTCCTTCTAAATCGAGTAACGTTTCTATGGAAACGCTAGGATTTTCTTTTGGGATACGACAATCACATTTCCGATCCACTAATCCTTCTTTACTGCATCCCTCACTGCCACTCATTGCCGAATTCACACGGTAATTGCGACGCTATGAAATACTATGGGCTCTATGACTTCTCCTTCTAAATCGAGTAACGTTTCTATGGAAACGACAGGATTTTCTTTTGGGATACAACAATCTCATTTCCGATCCACTATTCCATCTTTACTGCATCCCTCACTCCCACTCATTGACGAATTCACACGGAAATTGCGTCGCTATGAAATACTATGTGTTCTAAGACATTTCCTTCTAAATCGAGTTACGTTGCTATGGAAACGACAGGATTTTCTTTTGGGATACGACAATCATATTTCCGATCCACTAATCGTTCTTTACTGCGTCCCTCACTCCCACACATTGACGAATTCACACGGAAATTGCGTCGCTATGAGATACTATGGGTTCTATGACTTCTCCTACTAAATCGAGTAACGTTTCTATGGAAACGACAGGATTTTCTTTTGGGATACGACAATCTCATTTCCGATCCACTAATCCTTCTTTACTGCATCCCTCACTCCCACACATTGACGAATTCACACGGAAAATGCGTCGCTATGAAATACTATGGGTTCTATGACTTCTCCATCTAAATCGAGTAACGTTTCCATGGAAACGACAGGACTTTCTTTTGGGATACGACAATCTCATTTCCGATCCACTAATCCTTCTTTACTGCATCCCTCACTCCCACTCACTGACGAATTCACACGGAAATTGAGTCGCTATGAAATACTAGGTGTTCTAAGACATTTCCTTCTAAATTGAGTAACGTCTCTATGGAAACGACAGGATTTTCTTTTGGGATACGACAATCTCATTTCCGATCCACTAATCCTTCTTTACTGCATCCCTCACTCCCACTCATTGACGAATTCACACGGAAATTGCGTCGCTATGAATTGCTATGTGTTCTAAGACATTTCCTTCTAAATCGAGTAACGTTTCTATGGAAACGACAGGATTTTCTTTTGGGATACGACAATCACGTTTCCGATCCACTAATCCTTCTTTACTGCATCCCTCACTCCCTCACATTGACGAATTCACACGGAAATTGCGTTGCTATGAAATACTATGTGTTCTAAGACATTTCCTTCTAAATCGAGTAACGTTTCTATGGAAACGACAGGATTTTCTTTTGGGATACGACAATCTCATTTCCGATCCACTAATCCTTCTTTACTGCATCCCTCACTCCCACTCATTGACAAATTCACACGGAAATTGCGTCGCTATGAAATACTATGGGTTCTATGACTTCTCCTTCTAAATCGAGTAACGTTTCTGTGGAAACAACAGAATTTTCTTTTGGGATACGACAATCTCATTTCCGATCCACTAATCCTTCTTTACTGCATCTCTCACTCCCACTCATTGACGAATTCACACGGAAATTGCGTCGCTATGAGATACTATGTGTTCTAGGACATTTCCTTCTAAATCGAGTAACGTTTCTATGGAAACGACAGGATTTTCTTTTGGGATACGACAATCACATTTCCGATCCACTAATCCTTCTTTACTGCATCCCTCACTCCCACTCATTGACGAATTCACACGGAAATTGCGTCGCTATGAAATACTATGGGTTCTAAGACATTTCCTTCTAAATCGAGTAACGTTTCTATGGAAACGACAGGATTTTCTTTTGGGATACGACAATCTCATTTCCGATCCACTAATCCTTCTTTACTGCATCCCTCACTCCCACTCATTGACGAATTCACACGGAAATTGCGTCGCTATGAAATACTATGGGTTCTATGACTTCTCCCTCTAAATCGAGTACTGTTTCTATGGAAACGACAGGATTTTCTTTTGGGATACGACAATCACATTTCCGATCCACTAATCCTTCTTTACTGCATCCCTCACTCCCACTCATTGACGAATTCACACGGAAATTGCGTCGCTATGAATTGCTATGTGTTCTAAGACATTTCCTTCTAAATCGAGTAACGTTTCTATGGAAACGACAGGATTTTCTTTTGGGATACGACAATCACGTTTCCGATCCACTAATCCTTCTTTACTGCATCCCTCACTCCCTCACATTGACGAATTCACACGGAAATTGCGTTGCTATGAAATACTATGTGTTCTAAGACATTTCCTTCTAAATCGACTAACGTTTCTATGGAAACGACAGGATTTTCTTTTGGGATACGACAATCTCATTTCCGATCCACTAATCCTTCTTTACTGCATCCCTCACTCCCACTCATTGACAAATTCACACGGAAATTGCGTCGCTATGAAATACTATGGGTTCTATGACTTCTCCTTCTAAATCGAGTAACGTTTCTGTGGAAACAACAGAATTTTCTTTTGGGATACGACAATCTCATTTCCGATCCACTAATCCTTCTTTACTGCATCTCTCACTCCCACTCATTGACGAATTCACACGGAAATTGCGTCGCTATGAGATACTATGTGTTCTAGGACATTTCCTTCTAAATCGAGTAACGTTTCTATGGAAACGACAGGATTTTCTTTTGGGATACGACAATCACATTTCCGATCCACTAATCCTTCTTTACTGCATCCCTCACTCCCACTCATTGACGAATTCACACGGAAATTGCGTCGCTATGAAATACTATGGGTTCTAAGACATTTCCTTCTAAATCGAGTAACGTTTCTATGGAAACGACAGGATTTTCTTTTGGGATACGACAATCTCATTTCCGATCCACTAATCCTTCTTTACTGCATCCCTCACTCCCACTCATTGACGAATTCACACGGAAATTGCGTCGCTATGAAATACTATGGGTTCTATGACTTCTCCCTCTAAATCGAGTACTGTTTCTATGGAAACGACAGGATTTTCTTTTGGGATACGACAATCACATTTCCGATCCACTAATCCTTCTTTACTGCATCCCTCACTCCCACTCATTGACGAATTCACACGGAAATTGCGTCGCTATGAAATACTATGGGTTCTATGACTTCTCCTTCTAAATCGAGTAACGTTTTTATGGAAACGACAGGATTTTCTTCCGGGATACGACAATCTCATTTTCGATCCACTAATCCTTCTTTACTGCATCCCTCACTCCCACACATTGACGAATTCACACGGAAAATGCGTCGCTATGAAATACTATGTGTTCTGAGACATTTCCTTCTAAATCGAGTAACGTTTCTATGGAAACGACAGGATTTTCTTTTGGGATACGACAATCTCATTTCCGATGCACTAATCCTTCTTTACTGCATCCCTCACTCCCACACATTGACGAATTCACACGGAAATTGCGTCGCTATGAAATACTATGGGTTCTATGACCTCTCCTTCTAAATCGCGTAACGTTTCTATGGAAACGACAGGATTTTCCTTTGGGATACAACAATCTCATTTCCAATCCACTAATCCTTCTTTACTGCATCCCTCACTCCCACTCATTGACGAATTCACACGGAAATTGCGTCGCTATGAAATACTATGTGTTCTAAGACATTTCCTTCTAAATCGAGTAACGTTTCTATGGAAACGACAGGATTTTCTTTTGGGATACGACAATCTCATTTCCGATCCACTAATCCTTCTTTACTGCATCCCTCACTCCCACTCATTGACGAATTCACACGGAAATTGCGTCGCTATGAAATACTATGTGTTCTAAGACATTTCCTTCTAAATCGAGTAACGTTTCTATGGAAACGACAGGATTTTCTTTTGGGATACGACAATCTCATTTCCGATCCACTAATCCTTCTTTACTGCAACCCTCATTCCCACACATTGACGAATTAACACAGCAATTGCGTCGCATTGGAATACTATAGGTTCTATGACTTCTCCTTCTAAATCGAGTATCATTCCTATGGAAACGACTGGCTTTTCCTTTGCGATTCCAGTAACTCCTTCTCGATGCACTATTCGTTCTTTATTGCATCCCTGGCTCCCTCACATTGTCGAATTAACACAGCAATTGCGTCGCTATGAAATACTATGTGTTCTATGACTTCTCCTTCTAAATCGAGTAATGTTTCTATGGAAACGACAGGATTTTCTTTTGGGATACGACAGTGTCATTTCCGATCCTCTAATCCTTCTTTACTGCTTCCCTCACTCCCACACATTGACGAATTCACACGGAAATTGCGTCGCTATGAAATACTATGGGTTCTATGACCTCTCCTTCTAAATCGAGTAACGTTTCTATGGAAACGACAGGATTTTCTTTTGGGATACGACAATCTAATTTCCGATCCACTAATTCTTCTTAACTGCATCCCTCACTCCCACTCATTGACGAATTCACACGGAAATTGCGTCGCTATGAAATACTATGTGTTCTAAGACATTTCCTTCTAAATCGAGTAACGTTTCTATGGAAACGACAGGATTTTCTTTTGGGATACGACAATCACATTTCCGATCCACTAATCCTTCTTTACTGCATCCCTCACTCCCACACATTGACGAATTCACACGGAAATTGCGTCGCTATGAAATACTATGTGTTCTAAGACATTTCCTTCTAAATCGAGTAACGTTTCTATGGAAACGACAGGATTTTCTTTTGGGATACGACAATCACATTTCCGATCCACTAATCCTTCTTTACTGCATCCCTCACTCCCACAGATTGACGAATTAACATAGCAATTGCGTCGCAATGAAATACTATGGGTTCTATGACTTCTCCTTCCAAATCGAGTATCGTTTCTATGGAAACGTCTGGCTCTTCTTTTGCGATTCGAGTATCTCCTTCTCGATGCACTATTCCTTCTTTATTGCATCCCTGGCTCCCTCACATTGACGAATTAACACAGCAATTGCGTCGCTATGAAATACTATGTGTTCTATGACTTCTCCTTCTAAATCGAGTAATGTTTCTATGGAAACGACAGGATTTTCTTTTGGGATACGACAGTCTCATTTCCGATCCTCTAATCCTTCTTTACTGCATCCCTCACTCCCACACATTGACGAATTCACACGGAAATTGCGTCGTTATGAAATACTATGGGTTCTATGACCTCTCCTTCTAAATCGAGTAACGTTTCTATGGAAACGACAGGATTTTCTTTTGGGATACGACAATCTCATTTCCAATCCACTAATCCTTCTTTACTGCATCCCTCACTCCCACTCATTCACGAATTCACACGGAAATTGCGTCGCTATGAAATACTATGTGTTCTAAGACATTTCCTTCTAAATCGAGTAACGTTTCTATGGAAACGACAGGATTTTCTTTAGGGATACGACAATCACACTTCCGATCCACTAATCCTTCTTTACTGCATCCCTCACACCCACTCATTGACGAATTCACACGGAAATTGCGTCGCTATGAAATACTGTGTGTTCTGAGACATTTCCTTCTATATCGAGTAACATTTCTATGGAAACGATAGGATTTTCTTTTGGATTACGACAATCACATTTCCGATCCACTAATCCTTCTTTACTGCATCCCTCAGTCCCGCACATTGACGAATTAACACAGCAATTGCGTCGCAATGAAATACTATGGGTTCTAAGACATTTCCTTCTAAATCGAGTAACATTTCTATGGAAACGACAGGATTTTCTTTTGGGATACGACAATCTAATTTCCGATCCACTAATCCTTCTTAACTGCATCCCTCACTCCCACTCATTGACGAATTCACACGGAAATTGCGTCGCTATGAAATACTATGTGTTCTAAGACATTTCCTTCTAAATCGAGTAACGCTTCTATGGAAACGACAGGATTTTCTTTTGGGATACGACAATCACATTTCCGATCCACTAATCCTTCTTTACTGCATCCCTCACTCCCACACATTGACGAATTCACACGGAAATTGCGTCGCTATGAAATACTATGTGTTCTAAGACATTTCCTTCTAAATCGAGTAACGTTTCTATGGAAACGACAGGATTTTCTTTTGGGATACGACAATCACATTTCCGATCCACTAATCCTTCTTTACTGCATCCCTCACTCCCACACATTGACGAATTAACATAGCAATTGCGTCGCAATGAAATACTATGGGTTCTATGACTTCTCCTTCCAAATCGAGTATCGTTTCTATGGAAACGTCTGGCTCTTCTTTTGCGATTCGAGTATCTCCTTCTCGATGCACTATTCCTTCTTTATTGCATCCCTGGCTCCCTCACATTGACGAATTAACACAGCAATTGCGTCGCTATGAAATACTATGTGTTCTATGACTTCTCCTTCTAAATCGAGTAATGTTTCTATGGAAACGACAGGATTTTCTTTTGGGATACGACAGTCTCATTTCCGATCCTCTAATCCTTCTTTACTGCATCCCTCACTCCCACACATTGACGAATTCACACGGAAATTGCGTCGCTATGAAATACTATGGGTTCTATGACCTCTCCTTCTAAATCGAGTAACGTTTCTATGGAAACGACAGGATTTTCTTTTGGGATACGACAATCTCATTTCCAATCCACTAATCCTTCTTTACTGCATCCCTCACTCCCACTCATTCACGAATTCACACGGAAATTGCGTCGCTATGAAATACTATGTGTTCTAAGACATTTCCTTCTAAATCGAGTAACGTTTCTATGGAAACGACAGGATTTTCTTTTGGGATACGACAATCTCATTTCCGATCCACTAATCCTTCTTTACTGCATCCCTCACTCCCACTCATTGACGAATTCACACGGAAATTGCGTCGCTATGAAATACTATGTCTTCTAAGACATTTCCTCCTAAATCGAGTAACGTTTCTATGGAAACGACAGGATTTTTTTTTGGGATACGACAATCACATTTCCGATCCACTAATCCTTCTTTACTGCATCCCTCACTCACACACATTGACGAATTCACACGGAAATTGCGTCGCTATGATATACTATGTGTTCTAAGACATTTCCTTCTAAATCGAGTAACGTTTCTATGGAAACGACAGGATTGTCTTTTGGGATACGACAATCTCATTTCCGATCCACTAATCCTTCTTTACTGCATCCCTCATTCCCACACATTGACGAATTAACACAGCAATTGCGTCGCATTGAAATACTATGGGTTCTATGACTTCTCCTTCTAAATCGAGTATCGTTCCTATGGATACGACTGGCTTTTCTTTTGCGATTCGAGTAACTCCTTCTCGATGCACTATTCCTTCTTTATCGCATCCCTGGCTCCCTCACATTGTCGAATTAACACAGCAATTGCGTCGCTATGAAATACTATGTGTTCTATGACTTCTTCTTCTAAATCGAGTAATGTTTCTATGGAAACGACAGGATTTTCTTTTGGGATACGACAGTCTCATTTCCGATCCACTAATCCTTCTTTACTGCATCCCTCAATCCCACACATTGACGAATTCACACGGAAATTGCGTCGCTATGAAATACTATGGATTCTATGACTTCTCCTTCTAAATCGAGTAACGTTTCTATGGAAACGACAGGATTTTCTTTTGGGATACGACAATCTCATTTCCGGTCCACTAATCCTTCTTTACTGCATCCCTCACTCCCACTCATTCACGAATTCACACGGAAATTGCGTCGCTGTGAAATACTATGTGTTCTAAGACATTCCCTTCTACATCGAGTAACGTTTCTATGGAAACGACAGGATTCTCTTTTGGGATAAGACAATCACATTTCCGATCCACTAATCCTTCTTTACTGCATCCCTCACTCCCACACATTGACGAATTCACACGGAAATTGCGTCGCTATGATATACTATGTGTTCTAAGACATTTCCTTCAAAATCGAGTAACGTTTCTATGGAAACGATAGGATTTTCTTTTCGGATACGACAATCACATTTCCGATCCACTAATCCTTCTTTACTGCATCCCTCCCTCCCACTCATTGACGAATTCACACGGAAATTGCGTCGCTATGAAATACTATGGGTTCTATGACTTCTAGTTCTAAATCGAGTAACGTTTCTATGGAAACGGCAGGATTTTCTTTTGGGATACGACAATCTCATTTCTGATCCACTAATCCTTCTTTACTGCATCCCTCACTCCCACTCATTGACGAATTCACACGGAAATTGCGTCCCTATGAAATACTATGTGTTCTAAGACATTTCCTTCTAAATCGAGTAACGTTTCAATGGAAACGACAGGATTTTCTTTTGGGATACGACAATCACATTTCCGATCCACTAATCCTTCTTTACTGCATCCGTCACTCCCACACATTGCCGAATTCACACGGAAATTGCGTCGCTATGAAATACTATGTGTTCTAAGACATTTCCTTCTAAATCGAGTAACGTTTCTATGGAAACGACAGGATTTTCTTTTGGGATACGACAATCTCATTTCCGATCCACTAATCCTTCTTTACTGCATCCCTCACTCCCACACATTGACGAATTCACACGGAAATTGCGTCGCTATGATATACTATGTGTTCTAAGAATTTCCTTCAAAATCGAGTAACGTTTCTATGGAAACGATAGGATTTTCTTTTCGGATACGACAATCACATTTCCGATCCACTAATCCTTCTTTACTGCATCCCTCCCTCCCACTCATTGACGAATTCACACGGAAATTGCGTCGCTATGAAATACTATGGGTTCTATGACTTCTCCTTCTAAATCGAGTAACGTTTCTATGGAAACGGCAGGATTTTCTTTTGGGATACGACAATCTCATTTCCGATCCACTAATCCTTCTTTACTGCATCCCTCACTCCCACTCATTGACGAATTCACACGGAAATTGCGTCGCTATAAAATACTATGTGTTCTAAGACATTTCGTTCTAAATCGAGTAACGTTTCTATGGAAACGACATGATTTTCTTCTGGGATACGACAATCACATTTCCGGTCCACTAATCCTTCTTTACTGCATCCTTCACTAGCACACATAGACGAATTCACACAGAAATTGAGTCGCTATGATATACTATGTGTTCTAAGACATTTCCTTCTAAATCGAGTAACGGTTCTATGGAAACGACAGGATCCCTTCTGGGATACGACAACCTCATTTCCGATCCACTAATCCTTCTTTACTGCATCCCTCACTCCCACACATTGACGAATTCACACGGAAATTGCGTCGCTATGAAATACTATGGGTTCTATAACTTCTCCTTCTAAATCGAGTAACGTTTCTATGGAAACGACAGGATTTTCTTTTGGGATACGACAATCTCATTTCAGATCCACTAATCCTTCTTTACTGCATCCCTGACTCCCACTCATTGACGAATTCAGACGGAAATTGTGTCGCTATGAAATACTATGTGTTCTAAGACATTTCCTTCTAAATCGAGTAACGTTTCTATGGAAACGACAGGATTTTCTTTTGGGATACGACAATCTCATTTCCGATCCACTAATCCTTCTTTACTGCATCCCTCACTCCCACTCATTGACGAATTCACACGGTAATTGCGTCGCTATGAAATACTATGGGTTCTATGACTTCTACTTCTATATCGAGTAACGTTTCTATGAAAACGACAGGATTTTCTTTTGGGATACGACAATCTCATTTCCGATCCACTAATCCTTCTTTACTGCATCCCTCACTCCCACTCATTGACGAATTCACACGGAAATTGCGTCGCTATGAAATACTATGTGTTCTAAGACATTTCCTTCTAAATCGAGTAACGTTTCTATGGAAACGCTAGGATTTTCTTTTGGGATACGACAATCACATTTCCGATCCACTAATCCTTCTTTACTGCATCCCTCACTCCCACTCATTGCCGAATTCACACGGTAATTGCGACGCTATGAAATACTACGGGCTCTATGACTTCTCCTTCTAAATCGAGTAACGTTTCTATGGAAACGACAGGATTTTCTTTTGGGATACAACAATCTCATTTCCGATCCACTAATCCATCTTTACTGCATCCCTCACTCCCACTCATTGACGAATTCACACGGAAATTGCGTCGCTATGAAATACTATGTGTTCTAAGACATTTTCTTCTAAATCGAGTAACGTTTCTATGGAAACGACAGGATTTTCTTTTGGGTTTCGACAATCACATTTCCGATCCACTAATCCTTCTTTACTGCAGCCCTCACTCCCACATATTGACGAATTCACACGGAAATTGCGTCGCTATGAAATACTATGTGTTCTAAGACATTTCCTTCTAAATCGAGTTACGTTGCTATGGAAACGACAGGATTTTCTTTTGGGATACGACAATCATATTTCCGATCCACTAATCGTTCTTTACTGCGTTCCTCACTCCCACACATTGACGAATTCACACGGAAATTGCGTCGCTATGAGATACTATGGGTTCTATGACTTCTCCTACTAAATCGAGTAATGTTTCTATGGAACGACAGGATTTTCTTTTGGGATACGACAATCTCATTTCCGATCCACTAATCCTTCTTTACTGCATCCCTCACTCCCACACATTGACGAATTCACACGGAAAATGCGTCGCTATGAAATACTATGGGTTCTATGACTTCTCCATCTAAATCGAGTAACGTTTCCATGGAAACGACAGGACTTTCTTTTGGGATACGACAATCTCATTTCCGATCCACTAATCCTTCTTTACTGCATCCCTCACTCCCACTCACTGACGAATTCACAAGGAAATTGAGTCGCTATGAAATACTAGGTGTTCTAAGACATTTCCTTCTAAATTGAGTAACGTCTCTATGGAAACGACAGGATTTTCTTTTGGGATACGACAATCTCATTTCCGATCCACTAATCCTTCTTTACTGCATCCCTCACTCCCACTCATTGACGAATTCACACGGAAATTGCGTCGCTATGAATTGCTATGTGTTCTAAGACATTTCCTTCTAAATCGAGTAACGTTTCTATGGAAACGACAGGATTTTCTTTTGGGATACGACAATCACGTTTCCGATCCACTAATCCTTCTTTACTGCATCCCTCACTCCCTCACATTGACGAATTCACACGGAAATTGCGTCGCTATGAAATACTATGTGTTCTAAGACATTTCCTTCTAAATCGAGTAACGTTTCTATGGAAACGACAGGATTTTCTTTTGGGATACGACAATCTCATTTCCGATCCACTAATCCTTCTTTACTGCATCCCTCACTCCCACTCATTGACGAATTCACACGGAAATTGCGTCGCTATGAAATACTATGGGTTCTATGACTTCTCCTTCTAAATCGAATAACGTTTCTGTGGAAACAACAGAATTTTCTTTTGGGATACGACAATCTCATTTCCGATCCACTAATCCTTCTTTACTGCATCTCTCACTCCCACTCATTGACGAATTCACACGGAAATTGCGTCGCTATGAGATACTATGTGTTCTAGGACATTTCCTTCTAAATCGAGTAACGTTTCTATGGAAACGACAGGATTTTCTTTTGGGATACGACAATCACATTTCCGATCCACTAATCCTTCTTTACTGCATCCCTCACTCCCACTCATTGACGAATTCACACGGAAATTGCGTCGCTATGAAATACTATGGGTTCTAAGACATTTCCTTCTAAATCGAGTAACGTTTCTATGGAAACGACAGGATTTTCTTTTGGGATACGACAATCTCATTTCCGATCCACTAATCCTTCTTTACTGCATCCCTCACTCCCACTCATTGACGAATTCACACGGAAATTGCGTCGCTATGAAATACTATGGGTTCTATGACTTCTCCCTCTAAATCGAGTACTGTTTCTATGGAAACGACAGGATTTTCTTTTGGGATACGACAATCACATTTCCGATCCACTAATCCTTCTTTACTGCATCCCTCACTCCCACTCATTGCCGAATTCACACGGTAATTGCGACGCTATGAAATACTATGGGTTCTATGACTTCTCCTTCTAAATCGAGTAACGTTTCTATGGAAACGACAGGATTTTCTTATTTCCGATCCACTAATCCTTCTTTACTGCATCCCTCACGCCCACTCATTGACGATTTCACACGGAAATTGCGTCGCTATGAATTACTATGTGTTCTAAGACATTTCCTTCTAAATCGAGTAACGTTTCTATGGAAACGACAGGATTTTCTTTTGGGATACGACAATCTCATTTCCGATGCACTAATCCTTCTTTACTGCATCCCTCACTCCCACACATTGACGAATTCACACGGAAATTGCGTCGCTATGAAATACTATGGGTTCTATGACCTCTCCTTCTAAATCGCGTAACGTTTCTATGGAAACGACAGGATTTTCCTTTGGGATCAACAATCTCATTTCCAATCCACTAATCCTTCTTTACTGCATCCCTCACTCCCACTCATTGACGAATTCACACGGAAATTGCGTCGCTATGAAATACTATGTGTTCTAAGACATTTCCTTCTAAATCGAGTAACGTTTCTATGGAAACGACAGGATTTTCTTTTGGGATACGACAATCACATTTCCGATCCACTAATCCTTCTTTACTGCATCCCTAACTCCCAAACATTGACGAATTCACACGGAAATTCCGTCGCTATGATATACTATGTGTTCTAAGACATTTCCTTCTAAATCGAGTAATGTTTCTATGGAAACGACAGGATTCTCTTTTGGGATACGACAATCACATTTCCGATCCACTAATCCTTCTTTACTGCATCCCTCACTCCCACTCATTGCCGAATTCACACGGTAATTGCGACGCTATGAAATACTATGGGTTCTATGACTTCTCCTTCTAAATCGAGTAACGTTTTTATGGAAACGAGAGGATTTTCAATTGGGATACAACAATCTGATTTCCGATCCACTAATCCATCTTTACTGCATCCCTCACTCCCACTCATTGACGAATTAACACGGAAATTGCGTCGCTATGAAATACTATGTGTTCTAAGACATTTCCTTCTAAATCGAGTAACTTTTCTATGGAAACGACAGGATTTTCTTTTGGGATACGACAATCTCATTTCCGATCCACTAATCCTTCTTTACTGCATCCCTCACTCCCACACATTGACGAATTCACACGGAAATTGCGTCGCTATGAAATACTATGTGTTCTAAGCCATTTCCTTCAAAATCGAGTAGCGTTGCTATGGAAACGACAGGATTTTCTTTTGGGATACGACAATCATATTTCCGATCCACTAATCCTTCTTTACTGCATCCCTCACTCCCACACATTGACGAATTCACACGGAAATTGCGTCGCTATGAAATGCAATGGGTTCTATGACCTCTCCTTCTAAATCGAGTAACGTTTCTATGGAAACGACAGGATTTTCTTCCGGGATACGACAATCTCATTTTGGATCCACTAATCCTTCTTTACTGCATCCCTCACTCCCACACATTGACGAATTCACACGGAAATTGCGTCGCTATGAAATACTATGTGTTCTAAGACATTTCCTTCTGAATCGAGTAACGTTTCTATGGAAACGACAGGATTTTCTATTGGGATACGACAATCACATTTCCGATCCACTAATCCTTATTTACTGCATCCCTCACTCCCACACAATGACGAATTCACTTGGAAATTGCGTCGCTATGAAATACTATGTGTTCTAAGACACTTCCTTCTAAATCGAGTAACGTTTCTATGGAAACGACAGGATTCTCTTTTGGGATACGACAATCTCATTTCCGATCCACTAATCCTTCTTTACTGCATCCCTCACTCCCACTCATTGACGAATTCAGACGGAAATTGCGTCGCTATGAAATACTATGGGTTCTATGACATTTCCTTCTAAATCGAGTAACGTTTCTATGGAAACGACAGGATTTTCTTTTGGGATACGACAATCACATTTCCGATCCACTAATCCTTCTTTACTGCATCCCTCACTCCCACTCATTGACGAATTCACACGGAAATTGCGTCGCTATAAAATACTATGGGTTCTATGACTTCTCCTTCTAAATCGAGTAACGTTTCTATGGAAACGACAGGATTTTCGTCCGGGATACGACAATCTCATTTCCGATCCACTAATCCTTCTTTACTGCATCCCTCACTCCCACACATTGACGAATTCACACGGAAATTGCGTCGCTATGAAATACTATGTGTTCTCACTCCCACTCATTAACTAATTCACACGGAAATTGCGTCGCTATGAGATACTATACGTTCTAAGACATTTCCTTCTAAATCGAGTAACGTTTCTATGGAAACGACAGGATTTTCTTTTGGGATACGACAATCACATTTCCGATCCACTAATTTTTCTTTACTGCATCCCTCACTCCCACACATTCACGAATTAACACAGCAATTGCGTCGCAATGAAATACTATGGGTTCTAAGACATTTCCTTCTAAATCGAGTAACGTTTCTATGGAAACGACAGGATTTTCTTTTGGGATACGACAATTTCATTTCCGATCCACTAATCCTTCTTTACTGCATCCCTCACTCCCACTCATTGACGAATTCACACGGAAATTGCGTCGCTATGAAATACTATGGGTTCTATGACATTTCCTTCTAAATCGAGTAACGTTTCTATGGAAACGACAGGATTTTCTTTTGGGATACGACAATCTCATTTCCGATCCACTAATCCTTCTTTACTGCATCCCTCACTCCCACTCATTGACGAATTCACACGGAAATTGCGTCGCTATGAAATACTATGGGTTCTATGACTTCTCCTTCTAACTCGAGTACTGTTTCTATGGAAACGACAGGATTTTCATTTGGGATACGACAATCACATTTCCGATCCACTAATCCTTCTTTACTGCATCCCTCACTCCCACTCATTGACGAATTCACACGGAAATTGCGTCGCTATGAAATACTATGGGTTCTAAGACTTCTCCTTCTAAATCGAGTAACGTTTTTATGGAAACGACAGGATTTTCTTCCGGGATACGACAATCTCATTTTCGATCCACTAATCCTTCTTTACTGCATCCCTCACTCCCACACATTGACGAATTCACACGGAAATTGCGTCGCTATGAAATACTATGTGTTCTAAGACATTTCCTTCTAAATCGAGTAACGTTTCTATGGAAACGACAGGATTTTTTTTTTGGGATACGACAATCCCATTTCCGATCCACTAATCCTTCTTTACTTCATCCCTCACTCTCACACATTGACGAATTCACACGGAAATTGCGTCGCTATGAAATACTATGGGTTCTATGACTTCTCCTTCTAAATCGAGTAACGTTTCTATGGAAACGACAGGATTTTCTTTTGGGATACGACAATCTCATTTCCGATCCACTAATCCTTCTTTACTGCAACCCTCACTCCCACACATTGACGAATTCACACGGAAATTGCGTCGCTATGAAATACTATGTGTTCTAAGCCATTTCCTTCTAAATCGAGTAACGTTGCTATGGAAACGACAGGATTTTCTTTTGGGATACGACAATCATATTTCCGATCCACTAATCCTTCTTCACTGCATCCCTCACTCCCACACATTGACGAATTCACACGGAAAATGCGTCGCTATGAAATACTATGGGTTCTATGACTTCTCCATCTAAATCGAGTAACGTTTCTATGGAAACGACAGGACTTTCTTCTGGGATACAACAATCTCATTTCCGATCCACTAATCCTTCTTTACTGCATCCCTCACTCCCACTCATTGACGAATTCACACGGAAATTGCGTCGCTATGAAATACTATGGGTTCTATGACATTTCCTTCTAAATCGAGTACTGTTTCTATGGAAACGACAGAATTTTCTTTTGGGATACGACATTCACATTTCCGATCCACTAATCCTTCTTTACTGCATCCCTCACTCCCACTCATTGACGAATTCACACGGAAATTGCGTCGCTATGAAATACTATGGGTTCTATGACTTCTCCTTCTAAATCGAGTAAGGTTTCTACGGAAACGACAGGATTTTCTTCTGGGATACGACAATCTCATTTCCGATCCACTAATCCTCCTTTACTGCATCCCTCACTCCCACACATTGACGAATTCACACGGAAATTGCGTCGCTATGAAATACTATGTGTTCTAAAACATTTCCTTCCAAATCGAGTAACGTTTCTATGGAAACGACAGGATTTTCTTTTGGGATACGACAATCACATTTCCGATCCAGTAATCCTTCGTTACTGCATCCCTAACTCCCACACATTGACGAATTCACACGGAAATTGCGTCGCTATGAAATACTATGTGTTCTAAGACATTTCCTTCTAAATCGAGTAACGTTTCTATGGAAACGACAGGATTTTCTTTTTGGATACGACAATCTCATTTCCGATCCACTAATCCTTCTTTACTGCATCCCTCACTCCCACTCATTGACGAATTCAGACGGAAATTGCGTCGCTATGAAATACTATGTGTTCTGAGACATTTAGTTTTAAATCGAGTAACGTTTCTATGGAAACGACAGGATTTTCTTTGGGATACGACAATCTCATTTCTGATCCACTAATCCTTCTTTACTGCATCCCTCACTCCCACACATTGACGAATTCACACGGAAATTGCGTCGCTATGAAATACTATGTGTTCTAAGACACTTCGTTCTAAATCGAGTAACGATTTTATGGAAACGACAGGATTTTTTTTGGGATACGACAGTCACATTTCCGATCCACTAATCCTTCTTTACTGCATCCCTCACTCCCACACATTGACGAATTCACACGGAAATTGCGTCGCTATGAAATACTATGGGTTCTATGACTTCTCCTTCTAACTCGAGTACTGTTTCTATGGAAACGACAGGATTTTCATTTGGGATACGACAATCACATTTCCGATCCACTAATCCTTCTTTACTGCATCCCTCACTCCCACTCATTGACGAATTCACACGGAAATTGCGTCGCTATGAAATACTATGGGTTCTAAGACTTCTCCTTCTAAATCGAGTAACGTTTTTATGGAAACGACAGGATTTTCTTCCGGGATACGACAATCTCATTTTCGATCCACTAATCCTTCTTTACTGCATCCCTCACTCCCACACATTGACGAATTCACACGGAAATTGCGTCGCTATGAAATACTATGTGTTCTAAGACATTTCCTTCTAAATCGAGTAACGTTTCTATGGAAACGACAGGATTTTTTTTTTGGGATACGACAATCTCATTTCCGATCCACTAATCCTTCTTTACTTCATCCCTCACTCTCACACATTGACGAATTCACACGGAAATTGCGTCGCTATGAAATACTATGGGTTCTATGACTTCTCCTTCTAAATCGAGTAACGTTTCTATGGAAACGACAGGATTTTCTTTTGGGATACGACAATCTCATTTCCGATCCACTAATCCTTCTTTACTGCAACCCTCACTCCCACACATTGACGAATTCACACGGAAATTGCGTCGCTATGAAATACTATGTGTTCTAAGCCATTTCCTTCTAAATCGAGTAACGTTGCTATGGAAACGACAGGATTTTCTTTTGGGATACGACAATCATATTTCCGATCCACTAATCCTTCTTCACTGCATCCCTCACTCCCACACATTGACGAATTCACACGGAAAATGCGTCGCTATGAAATACTATGGGTTCTATGACTTCTCCATCTAAATCGAGTAACGTTTCTATGGAAACGACAGGACTTTCTTCTGGGATACAACAATCTCATTTCCGATCCACTAATCCTTCTTTACTGCATCCCTCACTCCCACTCATTGACGAATTCACACGGAAATTGCGTCGCTATGAAATACTATGGGTTCTATGACATTTCCTTCTAAATCGAGTACTGTTTCTATGGAAACGACAGAATTTTCTTTTGGGATACGACATTCACATTTCCGATCCACTAATCCTTCTTTACTGCATCCCTCACTCCCACTCATTGACGAATTCACACGGAAATTGCGTCGCTATGAAATACTATGGGTTCTATGACTTCTCCTTCTAAATCGAGTAAGGTTTCTACGGAAACGACAGGATTTTCTTCTGGGATACGACAATCTCATTTCCGATCCACTAATTCTTCTTTACTGCATCCCTCACTCCCACACATTGACGAATTCACACGGAAATTGCGTCGCTATGAAATACTATGTGTTCTAAGACATTTCCTTCCAAATCGAGTAACGTTTCTATGGAAACGACAGGATTTTCTTTTGGGATACGACAATCACATTTCCGATCCAGTAATCCTTCGTTACTGCATCCCTAACTCCCACACATTGACGAATTCACACGGAAATTGCGTCGCTATGAAATACTATGTGTTCTAAGACATTTCCTTCTAAATCGAGTAACGTTTCTATGGAAACGACAGGATTTTCTTTTTGGATACGACAATCTCATTTCCGATCCACTAATCCTTCTTTACTGCATCCCTCACTCCCACTCATTGACGAATTCAGACGGAAATTGCGTCGCTATGAAATACTATGTGTTCTGAGACATTTAGTTTTAAATCGAGTAACGTTTCTATGGAAACGACAGGATTTTCTTTGGGATACGACAATCTCATTTCTGATCCACTAATCCTTCTTTACTGCATCCCTCACTCCCACACATTGACGAATTCACACGGAAATTGCGTCGCTATGAAATACTATGTGTTCTAAGACACTTCGTTCTAAATCGAGTAACGATTTTATGGCAACGACAGGATTTTTTTTGGGATACGACAGTCACATTTCCGATCCACTAATCCTTCTTTACTGCATCCCTCACTCCCACACATTGACGAATTCACACGGAAATTGCGTCGCTATGAAATACAATGGTTTCTATGACTTCTCCTTCTAAATCGAGTAACGTTTCTATGGAAACGACAGGATTTTCTTCCGGGATACGACAATCTCATTTTCGATCCACTAATCCTTCTTTACTGCATCCCTCACTCCCACACATTGACGAATTCACACGGAAATTGCGTCGCTATGAAATACTATGTGTTCTAAGACATTTCCTTCTGAATCGAGTAACGTTTCTATGGAAACGACAGGATTTTCTTTTGGGATACGACAATCTCATTTCCGATCTTCTAATCCTTCTTTACTGCATCCCTCACTCCCACTCATTGACGATTTCATACGGAAATTGCGTCGCTATGAGATACTATGCGTTCTAAGACAGTTCCTTTTAAATCGAGTAATGTTTCTAAGGAAACGACAGGATTTTCTATTGGGATACGACAATCACATTTCCGATCCACTAATCCTTATTTACTGCATCCCTCACTCCCACACAATGACGAATTCACATGGAAATTGCGTCGCTATGAAATACTATGTGTTCTAAGACACTTCCTTCTAAATCGAGTTACGTTTCTATGGAAACGACAGGATTCTCTTTTGGGATACGACAATCTCATTTCCGATCCACTAATCCTTCTTTACTGCATCGCTCACTCCCACTCATTGACGAATTCAGACGGAAATTGCGTCGCTATGAAATACTATGGGTTCTATGACATTTCCTTCTAAATCGAGTAACGTTTCTATGGAAACACCAGGATTTTCTTTTGGGATACGACAATCACATTTCCGATCCACTAATCCTTCTTTACTGCATCCCTCACTCCCACTCATTGACGAATTCACACGGAAATTGCGTCGCTATAAAATACTATGGGTTCTATGACTTCTCCTTCTAAACCGAGTAACGTTTCTATGGAAACGACAGGATTTTCTTCTGGGATACGACAATCTCATTTCCGATCCACTAATCCTTCTTTACTGCATCCCTCACTCCCACACATTGACGAATTCACACGGAAATTGCGTCGCTATGAAATACTATGTGTTCTAAGACATTTCCTTCTAAATCGAGTAACGTTTCTATGGGAACGACAGGATTTTCTTTTGGGATACGACAATCTCATTTCCGATCCACTAATCCTTCTTTACTGCATCCCTCACTCCCACTCATTGACGAATTCACACGGAAATTGCGTCGCAATGAATTACTATGGGTTCTATGACTTCTCCTTCTAAATGGAGTAACGTTTCTGTGGAAACAACAGGATTTTCTTTTGGGATACGACAATCTCATTTCCGATCCACTAATCTTTCTTTACTGCATCTCTCACTCCCACTCATTAACTAATTCACACGGAAATTGCGTCGCTATGAGATACTATGCGTTCTAAGACATTTCCTTCTAAATCGAGTAACGTTTCTATGGAAACGACAGGATTTTCTTTTGGGATACGACAATCACATTTCCGATCCACTAATTTTTCTTTACTGCATCCCTCACTCCCACACATTCACGAATTAACACAGCAATTGCGTCGCAATGAAATACTATGGGTTCTAAGACATTTCCTTCTAAATCGAGTAACGTTTCTATGGAAACGACAGGATTTTCTTTTGGGATACGACAATTTCATTTCCGATCCACTAATCCTTCTTTACTGCATCCCTCACTCCCACTCATTGACGAATTCACACGGAAATTGCGTCGCTATGAAATACTATGGGTTCTATGACATTTCCTTCTAAATCGAGTAATGTTTCTATGGAAACGACAGGATTTTCTTTTGGGATACGACAATCTCATTTCCGATCCACTAATCCTTCTTTACTGCATCCCTCACTCCCACTCATTGACGAATTCACACGGAAATTGCGTCGCTATGAAATACTATGGGTTCTATGACTTCTCCTTCTAACTCGAGTACTGTTTCTATGGAAACGACAGGATTTTCTTTTGGGATACGACAATCACATTTCCGATCCACTAATCCTTCTTTACTGCATCCCTCACTCCCACTCATTGACGAATTCACAAGGAAATTGCGTCGCTATGAAATACTATGGGTTCTAAGACTTCTCCTTCTAAATCGAGTAACGTTTTTATGGAAACGACAGGATTTTCTTCCGGGATACGACAATCTCATTTTCGATCCACTAATCCTTCTTTACTGCATCCCTCACTCCCACACATTGACGAATTCACACGGAAATTGCGTCGCTATGAAATACTATGTGTTCTAAGACATTTCCTTCTAAATCGAGTAACGTTTCTATGGAAACGACAGGATTTTTTTTTGGGATACGACAATCTCATTTCCGATCCACTAATCCTTCTTTACTTCATCCCTCACTCTCACACATTGACGAATTCACACGGAAATTGCGTCGCTATGAAATACTATGGGTTCTATGACTTCTCCTTCTAAATCGAGTAACGTTTCTATGGAAACGACAGGATTTTCTTTTTTGATACGACAATCTCATTTCCGATCCACTAATCCTTCTTTACTGCAGCCCTCACTCCCACACATTGACGAATTCACACGGAAATTGCGTCGCTATGAAATACTATGTGTTCTAAGCCATTTCCTTCTAAATCGAGTAACGTTGCTATGGAAACGACAGGATTTTCTTTTGGGATACGACAATCATATTTCCGATCCACTAATCCTTCTTTACTGCATCCCTCACTCCCACACATTGACGAATTCACACGGAAAATGCGTCGCTATGAAATACTATGGGTTCTATGACTTCTCCATCTAAATCGAGTAACGTTTCTATGGAAACGACAGGACTTTCTTCTGGGATACAACAATCTCATTTCCGATCCACTAATCCTTCTTTACTGCATCCCTCACTCCCACTCATTGACGAATTCACACGGAAATTGCGTCGCTATGAAATACTATGGGTTCTATGACATTTCCTTCTAAATCGAGTACTGTTTATATGGAAACGACAGAATTTTCTTTTGGGATACGACATTCACATTTCCGATCCACTAATCCTTCTTTACTGCATCCCTCACTCCCACTCATTGACGAATTCACACGGAAATTGCGTCGCTATGAAATACTATGGGTTCTATGACTTCTCCTTCTAAATCGAGTAAGGTTTCTATGGAAACGACAGGATTTTCTTCTGGGATACGACAATCTCATTTCCGATCCACTAATCCTTCTTTACTGCATCCCTCACTCCCACACATTGACGAATTCACACGGAAATTGCGTCGCTATGAAATACTATGTGTTCTAAGACATTTCCTTCCAAATCGAGTAACGTTTCTATGGAAACGACAGGATTTTCTTTTGGGATACGACAATCACATTTCCGATCCAGTAATCCTTCGTTACTGCATCCCTAACTCCCACACATTGACGAATTCACACGGAAATTGCGTCGCTATGAAATACTATGTGTTCTAAGACATTTCCTTCTAAATCGAGTAACGTTTCTATGGAAACGACAGGATTTTCTTTTTGGATACGACAATCTCATTTCCGATCCACTAATCCTTCTTTACTGCATCCCTCACTCCCACTCATTGACGAATTCACACGGAAATTGCGTCGCTATGAAATACTGTGGGATCTATGACTTCTCCTTCTAAATCGAGTAACGTTTCTATGGAAACGACAGGATTTTCTTTTGGGATACGACAATCTCATTTCCGATCCACTAATCCTTCTTTACTGCATCTCTCACTCCCACTCATTGACGAATTCACACGGAAATTGCGTCGCTATGAGATACTATGTGTTCTAAGACATTTCCTTCTAAATCGAGTAACGTTTCTATGGAAACGACAGGATTTTCTTTTGGGATACGACAATCACATTTCCGATATACTAATCCTTATTTACTGCATCACTCACTCCCACACATTGACGAATTAACTCAGCAATTGCGTCGCTATGAAATACTATGTGTTCTATGACTTCTCCTTCTAAATCGAGTAACGTTTCTATGGTAACGACAGGATTTTCTTTTGGGATACGACAATCTCATTTCCGATCAACTAATCCCTTTTTACTGCATCCCTCACTCCCATTCATTGACGAATTCAGACGGAAATTGCGTCGCTATGAAATACTATGTGTTCTGAGACATTTAGTTTTTAATCGAGTAACGTTTCTATGGAAACGACAGGATTTTCTTTGGGATACGACAATCACATTTCTGATCCACTAATCCTTCTTTACTGCATCCCTCACTCCCACACATTGACGAATTCACACGGAAATTGCGTCGCTATGAAATACTATGTGTTCTAAGACATTTCCTTCTAAATCGAGTAACGATTTTATGGCAACGACAGGATTTTTTTTGGGATACGACATTCACATTTCCGATCCACTAATCCTTCTTTACTGCATCCCTCACTCCCACTCATTGACGAGTTCACACGGAAATTGCGTCGCTATGAAATACTATGTGTTCTAAGACATTTCCTTCCAAATCGAGTAACGTTTCTATGGAAACGACAGGATTTTCTTTTGGGATACGACAATCACATTTCCGATCCAGTAATCCTTCGTTACTGCATCCCTAACTCCCACACATTGACGAATTCACACGGAAATTGCGTCGCTATGAAATACTATGTGTTCTAAGACATTTCCTTCTAAATCGAGTAACGATTTTATGGCAACGACAGGATTTTTTTTGGGATACGACAGTCACATTTCCGATCCACTAATCCTTCTTTACTGCATCCCTCACTCCCACACATTGACGAATTCACACGGAAATTGCGTCGCTATGAAATACTATGTCTTCTAAGACATTTCCTTCCTAATCGAGTAACGTTTCTATGGAAACGACAGGATTTTCTTTTGGGATACGACAATCACATTTCCGATCCAGTAATCCTTCGTTACTGCATCCCTAACTCCCACACATTGACGAATTCACACGGAAATTGCGTCGCTATGAAATACTATGTGTTCTAAGACATTTCCTTCTAAATCGAGTAACGTTTCTATGGAAACGACAGGATTTTCTTTTTGGATACGACAATCTCATTTCCGATCCACTAATCCTTCTTTACTGCATCCCTCACTCCCACTCATTGACGAATTCACACGGAAATTGCGTCGCTATGAAATACTGTGGGATCTATGACTTCTCCTTCTAAATCGAGTAACGTTTCTATGGAAACGACAGGATTTTCCTTTGGGATACGACAATCTCATTTCCGATCCACTAATCCTTCTTTACTGCATCTCTCACTCCCACTCATTGACGAATTCACACGGAAATTGCGTCGCTATGAGATACTATGTGTTCTAAGACATTTCCTTCTAAATCGAGTAACGTTTCTATGGAAACGACAGGATTTTCTTTTGGGATACGACAATCACATTTCCGATATACTAATCCTTATTTACTGCATCACTCACTCCCACACATTGACGAATTAACTCAGCAATTGCGTCGCTATGAAATACTATGTGTTCTATGACTTCTCCTTCTAAATCGAGTAACGTTTCTATGGTAACGACAGGATTTTCTTTTGGGATACGACAATCTCATTTCCGATCAACTAATCCCTTTTTACTGCATCCCTCACTCCCATTCATTGACGAATTCAGACGGAAATTGCGTCGCTATGAAATACTATGTGTTCTGAGACATTTAGTTTTTAATCGAGTAACGTTTCTATGGAAACGACAGGATTTTCTTTGGGATACGACAATCACATTTCTGATCCACTAATCCTTCTTTACTGCATCCCTCACTCCCACACATTGACGAATTCACACGGAAATTGCGTCGCTATGAAATACTATGTGTTCTAAGACATTTCCTTCTAAATCGAGTAACGATTTTATGGCAACGACAGGATTTTTTTTGGGATACGACAGTCACATTTCCGATCCACTAATCCTTCTTTACTGCATCCCTCACTCCCACTCATTGACGAGTTCACACGGAAATTGCGTCGCTATGAAATACTATGTGTTCTATGACTTCTCCTTGTAAATCGAGTAACGTTTCTATGGAAACGACAGGATTTTCTTTTGGGATACGACAATCTCATTTCCGATCCACTAATCCTTCTTTACTGCATCTCTCACTCCCACTCATTGACGAATTCACACGGAAATTGCGTCGCTATGAGATACTATGTGTTCTAAGACATTTCCTTCTAAATCGAGTAACGTTTCTATGGAAACGACAGGATTTTCTTTTGGGATACGACAATCACATTTCCGATCCACTGATGCTTATTTACTGCATCCCTCACTCCCACACATTGACGAATTAACACAGCAATTGCGACGCTATGAAATACTATGTGTTCTGAGACATTTCGTTCTAAATCGAGTAACGTTTCTATGGAAACGACAGGATTTTCTTTGGGATACGACAATCACATTTCTGATCCACTAATCCTTTACTGCATCCCTCACTCCCACACATTGACGAATTCACACGGAAATTGCGTCGCTATGAAATACTATGTGTTCTAAGACATTTCCTTCTAAATCGAGTAACGTTTCTATGGTAACGACAGGATTTTCTTTTGGGATACGACAATCTCATTTCCGATCCACTAATCCTTCTTTACTGCGTCTCTCACTCCCACTCATTGACGAATTCAGACGGAAATTGCGTCGCTATGAAATACTATGTGTTCTGAGACATTTCGTTCTAAATCGAGTAACGTTTCTATGGGGAACGACAGGATTTTCTTTTGGGATACGACAATCTCATTTCCGATCCACTAATCCTTCTTTACGGCATCCCTCACTCCCACTCATTGACGAATTCAGACGGAAATTGCGTCGCTATGAAATACTATGTGTTCTGAGACATTTCGTTCTAAATCGAGCAACGTTTCTATGGAAACGACAGGATTTTCTTTGGGATACGACAATCACATTTCCGATCCACTAATCCTTCTTTACTGCATCCCTCACTTCCACACATTGACGAATTCACACGGAAATTGCGTCGCTATGAAATACTATGTGTTCTAAGACATTTCCTTCTAAATCGAGTAACGTTTCTATGGGAACGACAGGATTTTCTTTTGGGATACGACAATCACATTTCCGATCCACTAATCCTTCTTTACTGCATCCCTCACTCCCACACATTGACGAATTCACACGGAAATTGCGTCGCTATGAAATACTATGTGTTCTAAGACATTTCCTTCTTAATCGAGTAACGTTTCTATGGAAACGACAGGATTTTCTTTTGGGATACGACAATCTCATTTCCGATCCACTAATCCTTCTTTACTGCATCCCTCACTCCCACTCATTGACGAATTCACACGGAAATTGCGCCGCTATGAAATACTATGGGTTCTATGACTTCTCCTTCTAAATCGAGTAACGTTTCTATGGAAACGACAGGATTTTCTATTGGGATACGACAATCTCATTTCCGATCCACTATTCCTTCTTTACTGCATCTCTCACTCCCACTCATTGACGAATTCACACGGAGATTGCGTCGCTATGAGATACTATGTGTTCTAAGACATTTCCTTCTAAATCGAGTATCGTTTCTATGGAAACGACAGGATTTTCTTTTGGGATACGACAATCACATTTCCGATCCACTAATCCTTATTTACTGCATCCCTCACTCCCACACATTGACGAATTAACACAGCAATTGCGTCGCTCTGAAATACTATGTGTTCTATGACTTCTCCTTCTAAATCGAGTAACGTTTCTATGGTAAAGACAGGATTTTCTTTTGGGATACGACAATCTCATTTCCGATCCACTATTCCTTCTTTACTGCATCCCTCACTCCCACTCATTGACGAATTCAGACGGAAATTGCGTCGCTATGAAATACTATGTGTTCTGAGACATTTCGTTCTAAATCGAGTAGCGTTTCTATGGAAACGACAGGATTTTCTTTTGTGATACGACAATCACATTTCTGATCCACTAATCCTTCTTTACTGCATCCCTCACTCCCACACATTGACGAATTCACACGGAAATTGCGTCGCTATGACATACTATGTGTTCTAAGACATTTCCTTCTAAATCGAGTAACGTTTTTATGGAAACGACAGGATTTTTTTTGGGATACGACAGTCACATTTCCGATCCACTAATCCTTCTTTACTGCATCCCTCACTCCCACTCATTGACGAATTCTCACGGAAATTGCGTCGCTATGAAATACTATGTGTTCTGTGACTTCTCCTTGTAAATAGAGTAACGTTTCTATGGAAACGACAGGATTTTCTTTTGGGATACGACAATCTCATTTCCGATCCACTAATCCTTCTTTACTGCATCTCTCACTCCCACTCATTGACGAATTCACACGGAAATTGCGTCGCTATGACATACTATGTGTTCTGAGACATTTCGTTCTAAATCGAGTAACGTTTCTATGGAAACGACTGGATTTTCTTTGGGATACGACAATCACATTTCTGATCCACTAATCCTTCTTTACTGCATCCCTCACTCCCACACATTGACGAATTCACACGGAAATTGCGTCGCTATGAAATACTTTGTGTTCTAAGACATTACCTTCTAAATCGAGTAACGTTTCTATGGAAACGACAGGATTTTTCTTGGGATACGACAATCACATTTCCGATCCACTAATCCATCTTTACCTCATCCCTCACTGCCACTCATTGACGAGTTCACACGGAAATTGCATCCCTATGAGATACTATGTGTTCTAAGACATTTCCTTCTAAATCGAGTAACGTATCTATGGAAACGACAGGATTTTCTTTTGGGATACGACAATCACATTTCCGATCCACTAATCCTTCTTTACTGCATCCCTCACTCCCACACATTGACGAATTAACACAGCAATTACGTCGCTATGAAATACTATGTGTTCTATGACTTCTCCTTCTTAATCGAGTAACGTTTCTATGGTAACGACAGGATTTTCTTTTGGGATACGACAATCTCATTTCCGATCCACTAATCCTTCTTTACTGCATCCCTCACTCCCACTCATTGACGAATTCAGACGGAAATTGCGTCGCTATGAAATACTATGTGTTCCGAGACATTTCGTTCTAAATCGAGTAACGTTTATATGGAAACGACAGGATTTTCTTTGGGATACGACAATCACATTTCTGATCCACTAATCCTTTACTGCATCCCTCACTCCCACACATTGACGAATACACACCGAAATTGCGTCGCTATGAAATACTATGTGTTCTAAGACATTTCCTTCTAAATCGAGTAACGTTTCTATGGAAACGACAGGATTTTCTTTTGGGATACGACATTCACATTTCCGATCCACTAATCCTTCTTTACTGCATCCCTCACTCCCACTCATTGGCGAATTCACACGGAAATTTCGTCGCTATGAAATACTATGTGTTCTATGACTTCTCCTTCTAAATCGAGTAACGTTTCTATGGAAACGACAGGATTTTCTTCTGGGATACGACAATCTCATTTCCGATCCACTAATCCTTCTTTGCTGCATCCCTCACTCCCACTCATTGACGAATTCACACGGAAATTGCGTCGCTATGAAATACTATGTGTTCTAAGACATTTCCTTCTATATCGACTAACGTTTCTATGGAAACGACAGGATTTTCTTTTGGGATACGACAATCACATTTCCGGTCCACTAATCCTTGATTACTGCATCCCTAACTCCCACACATTGACGAATTCACACGGAAATTGCGTCGCTATGAAATACTATGTGTTCTAAGACATTTCCTTCTAAATCGAGTAACGTTTCTATGGAAACGACAGGATTTTCTTTCGGGATACGACAATCTCATTTCTGATCCACTAATCCTTCTTTACTGCATCCCTCACTCCCACTCATTGACGAATTCACACGGAAATTGCGTCGCTATGAAATACTATGGGTTCTATGACTTCTCCTTCTAAATCGAGTAACGTTTCTATGGAAACGACAGGATTTTCTTTTGGGATACGACAATCTCATTTCCGATCCACTAATCCGTCTTTACTGCATCTCTCACTCCCACTCATTGGCGAATTCACACGGAAATTGCGTCGCTGTGAGATACTATGTGTTCTAAGACATTTCCTTCTAAATCGAGTAACGTTTCTATGGAAACAACAGGATTTTCTTTTGGGATACGACAATCATGTTTCCGATCAACTAATCCTTATTTACTGCATCCATCACTCCCACACATTGACGAATTAACACAGCAATTGCGTCGCTATGAAATACTATGTGTTCTATGACTTCTCCTTCTAAATCGAGTAACGTTTCTATGGTAACGACAGGATTTTCTTTTGGGATACGACAATCTCATTTCCGATCCACTATTCCTTCTTTACTGCAACCCTCACTCCCACTCACTGACGAATTCAGACGGAAAATGCGTCGCTATGAAATACTATGTGTTCTGAGACATTTCGTTCTAAATCGAGCATCGTTTCTATGGAAACGACAGGATTTTCTTTGGGATACGGCAGTCACATTTCCGATCCACTAATCCTTCTTTACTGCATCCCTCACTCCCACTCATTGACGAATTCTCACGGAAATTGCGTCGCTATGAAATACTATGTGTTCTATGACTTCTCCTTGTAAATAGAGTAACGTTTCTATGGAAACGACAGGATTTTCTTTTGGGATACGACAATCTCATTTCCGATCCACTAATCCTTCTTTACTGCATCTCTCACTCCCACTCATTGACGAATTCACACGGAAATTGCGTCGCTATGACATACTATGTGTTCTGAGACATTTCGTTCGAAATCGAGTAACGTTTCTATGGAAACGACTGGATTTTCTTTGGGATACGACAATCACATTTCTGATCCACTAATCCTTCTTTACTGCATCCCTCACTAACACTCATTGACGAATTCAGACGGAAATTGCGTCGCTATGAAATACTATGTGTTCTGCGACATTTCGTTCTAAATCGAGCATTGTTTCTATGGAAACGACAGGATTTTCTTTGGGATACGACAATCACATTTCCGATCCACTAATTCTTCTTTACTGCATCCCTCACTCCCACACATTGACGAATTCACACGGAAATTGCGTCGCTATGAAATACTTTGTGTTCTAAGACATTACCTTCTAAATCGAGTAACGTTTCTATGGAAACGACAGGATTTTTCTTGGGATACGACAATCACATTTCCGATCCACTAATCCATCTTTACCTCATCCCTCACTCCCACTCATTGACGAGTTCACACGGAAATTGCGTCGCTATGAGATACTATGTGATCTAAAAAATTTCCTTCTAAATCTAGTAACGTATCTATGGAAACGACAGGATTTTCTTTGGGATACGACAATCACATTTCTGATCCACTAATCCTTTACTGCATCGCTCACTCCCACACATTGACGAATACACACCGAAATTGCGTCGGTATGAAATACTATGTGTTCTAAGACATTTCCTTCTAAATCGAGTAACGTTTCTATGGAAACGACAGGATTTTCTTTTGGGATACGACATTCACATTTCCGATCCACTAATCCTTCTTTACTGCATCCCTCACTCCCACTCATTGACGAATTCAGACGGAAATTTCGTCGCTATGAAATACTATGTGTTCTATGACTTCTCCTTCTAAATCGAGTAACGTTTCTATGGAAACGACAGGATTTTCTTCTGGGATACGACAATCTCATTTCCGATCCACTAATCCTTCTTTACTGCATCCCTCATTCCCACTCATTGACGAATTCACACGGAAATTGCGTCGCTATGAAATACTATGTGTTCTAAGACATTTCCTTCTAAATCGACTAACGTTTCTATGGAAACGACAGGATTTTCTTTTGGGATACGACAATCACATTTCCGATCCACTAATCCTTGATTACTGCATCCCTAACTCCCACACATTGACGAATTCACACGGAAATTGCGTCGCTATGAAATACTATGTGTTCTAAGACATTTCCTTCTAAATCGAGTAACGTTTCTATGGAAACGACAGGATTTTCTTTGGGATATGACAATCACATTTCTGATCCACTAATCCTTCACTGCATCCCTCACTCCCACACATTGACGAATACACACCCAAAATTGCGTCGCTATGAAATACTATGTGTTCTAAGACATTTCCTTCTAAATCGAGTAACGTTTCTATGGAAACGACAGGATTTTTTTTGGGATACGACAATCACATTTCCGATCCACTAATCCTTCATTACTGCATCCCTCACTCCCACTCATTGACGAATTCACACGGAAATTGCGTCGCTATGAAATACTATGGGTTCTATGACTTCTCCTTCTACATCGAGTAACGTTTCTACGGAAACGACAGGATTTTCTTTTGGGATACGACAATCACATTTCCGATCCACTAATCCTTCTTTACTGCATCCCTCACTCCCACACATTGACGAATTAACACTGCAATTGCGTCGCAATGAAATACTATGGGTTCTAAGACATTTCCTTCTAAATCGAGTAACGTTTCTATGGAAACGACAGGATTTTCTTCTGGGATACGACAATCTCATTTCCGATCCACTAATCCCTCTTTACTGCATCCCTCACTCCCACTCATTGACGAATTTACACGGAAATTGCGTCGCTATGAAATACTATGTGTTCTAAGACATTTCCTTCTAAATCGACTAACGTTTCTATGGAAACGATAGGATTTTCTTTTGGGATACGACAATCTCATTTCCGATCCACTAATCCTTCTTTACTGCATCCGTCACTCCCACACATTGACGAATTCACACGGAAATTGCGTCGCTATGAAATACTATGTGTTCTAAGACATTTCCTTCTAAATCGAGTAACGTTTCTATGGAAACGACAGGATTTTCTTTTGGGATACGACAATCTCATTTCCGATCCACTAATCCTTCTTTACTGCATCCCTCACTCCCACACACTGACGAATTCACACGGAAATTGCGTCGCTATGATATACTATGTGTTCTAAGACATTTCCTTCAAAATCGAGTAACGTTTCTATGGAAACGATAGGATTTTCTTTTCGGATACGACAATCACATTTCCGATCCACTAATCCTTCTTTACTGCATCCCTCACTCCCACTCATTGACGAATTCACACGGAAATTGCGTCGCTATGAAATACTATGGGTTCTAAGACTTCTCCTTCTAAATCGAGTAACGTTTCTATGGAAACGGCAGGATTTTCTTTTGGGATACGACAATCTCATTTCCGATCCACTAATCCTTCTTTACTTCATCCCTCACTCCCACTCATTGACGAATTCACACGGAAATTGCGTCGCTATAAAATACTATGTGTTCTAAGACATTTCGTTCTAAATCGAGTAACGTTTCTATGGAAACGACAGGATTTTCTTTTGGGATACGACAATCACATTTCCGGTCCACTAATCCTTCTTTACTGCATCCTTCACTAGCACACATAGACGAATTCACACAGAAATTGAGTCGCTATGAAATACTATGTGTTCTAAGACATTTCCTTCTAAATCGAGTAACGTTTCTATGGAAACGACAGGATCCCTTCTGGGATACGACAACCTCATTTCCGATCCACTAATCCTTCTTTACTGCATCCCTCACTCCCACACATTGACGAATTCACACGGAAATTGCGTAGCTATGAAATACTATGGGTTCTATAACTTCTCCTTCTAAATCGAGTAACGTTTCTATGGAAACCACAGGATTTTCTTTTGGGATACGACAATCTCATTTCCGATCCACTAATCCTTCTTTACTGCATCCCTCACTCCCACTCATTGACGAATTCACACGGTAATTGCGTCGCTATGAAATACTATGGGTTCTATGACTTCTACTTCTAGATCGAGTAACGTTTCTATGAAAACGACAGGATTTTCTTTTGGGATACGACAATCTCATTTCCGATCCACTAATCCTTCTTTACTGCATCCCTCACTCCCACTCATTGACGAATTCACACGGAAATTGCGTCGCTATGAAATACTATGTGTTCTAAGACATTTCTTTCTAAATCGAGTAACGTTTCTATGGAAACGACGGGATTTTCTTTTGGGATACGACAATCACATTTCCGATCCACTAATCCTTCTTTACTGCATCCCTCACTCCCACTCATTGCCGAATTCACACGGTAATTGCGACGCTATGAAATACTATGGGTTCTATGACTTCTCCTTCTAAATCGAGTAACGTTTCTATGGAAACGACGGGATTTTCTTATTTCCGATCCACTAATCCTTCTTTACTGCATCCCTCACGCCCACTCATTGACGATTTCACACGGAAATTGCGTCGCTATGAATTACTATGTGTTCTAAGACATTTCCTTCAAAATCGAGTAACCATTCTATGGAAACGACAGGATTTTCTTTTCGGATACGACAATCACATTTCCGGTCCACTAATCCTTCTTTACTGCATCCTTCACTAGCACACATAGACGAATTCACACAGAAATTGAGTCGCTATGAAATACTATGTGTTCTAAGACATTTCCTTCTAAATCGAGTGACGTTTCTATGGAAACGACAGGATCCCTTCTGGGATACGACAACCTCATTTCCGATCCACTAATCCTTCTTTACTGCATCCCTCACTCCCACACATTGACGAATTCACACGGAAATTGCGTCGCTATGAAATACTATGTGTTCTAAGACATTTCCTTCTAAATCGAGTAACGTTTCTATGGAAACGACAGGATTTTCTTTTGGGATACGACAATCTCATTTCCGATCCACTAATCCTTCTTTACTGCATCCCTCACTCCCACTCATTGACGAATTCACACGGTAATTGCGTCGCTATGAAATACTATGGGTTCTATGACTTCTACTTCTAGATCGAGTAACGTTTCTATGAAAACGACAGGATTTTCTTTTGGGATACGACAATCTCATTTCCGATCCACTAATCCTTCTTTACTGCATCCCTCACTCCCACTCATTGACGAATTCACACGGAAATTGCGTCGCTATGAAATACTATGTGTTCTAAGACATTTCCTTCTAAATCGAGTAACGTTTCTATGGAAACGCTAGGATTTTCTTTTGGGATACGACAATCACATTTCCGATCCACTAATCCTTCTTTACTGCATCCCTCACTGCCACTCATTGCCGAATTCACACGGTAATTGCGACGCTATGAAATACTATGGGCTCTATGACTTCTCCTTCTAAATCGAGTAACGTTTCTATGGAAACGACAGGATTTTCTTTTGGGATACAACAATCTCATTTCCGATCCACTATTCCATCTTTACTGCATCCCTCACTCCCACTCATTGACGAATTCACACGGAAATTGCGTCGCTATGAAATACTATGTGTTCTAAGACATTTCCTTCTAAATCGAGTTACGTTGCTATGGAAACGACAGGATTTTCTTTTGGGATACGACAATCATATTTCCGATCCACTAATCGTTCTTTACTGCGTCCCTCACTCCCACACATTGACGAATTCACACGGAAATTGCGTCGCTATGAGATACTATGGGTTCTATGACTTCTCCTACTAAATCGAGTAACGTTTCTATGGAAACGACAGGATTTTCTTTTGGGATACGACAATCTCATTTCCGATCCACTAATCCTTCTTTACTGCATCCCTCACTCCCACACATTGACGAATTCACACGGAAAATGCGTCGCTATGAAATACTATGGGTTCTATGACTTCTCCATCTAAATCGAGTAACGTTTCCATGGAAACGACAGGACTTTCTTTTGGGATACGACAATCTCATTTCCGATCCACTAATCCTTCTTTACTGCATCCCTCACTCCCACTCACTGACGAATTCACACGGAAATTGAGTCGCTATGAAATACTAGGTGTTCTAAGACATTTCCTTCTAAATTGAGTAACGTCTCAATGGAAACGACAGGATTTTCTTTTGGGATACGACAATCTCATTTCCGATCCACTAATCCTTCTTTACTGCATCCCTCACTCCCACTCATTGACGAATTCACACGGAAATTGCGTCGCTATGAATTGCTATGTGTTCTAAGACATTTCCTTCTAAATCGAGTAACGTTTCTATGGAAACGACAGGATTTTCTTTTGGGATACGTCAATCACGTTTCCGATCCACTAATCCTTCTTTACTGCATCCCTCACTCCCTCACATTGACGAATTCACACGGAAATTGCGTTGCTATGAAATACTATGTGTTCTAAGACATTTCCTTCTAAATCGAGTAACGTTTCTATGGAAACGACAGGATTTTCTTTTGGGATACGACAATCTCATTTCCGATCCACTAATCCTTCTTTACTGCATCCCTCACTCCCACTCATTGACAAATTCACACGGAAATTGCGTCGCTATGAAATACTATGGGTTCTATGACTTCTCCTTCTAAATCGAGTAACGTTTCTGTGGAAACAACAGAATTTTCTTTTGGGATACGACAATCTCATTTCCGATCCACTAATCCTTCTTTACTGCATCTCTCACTCCCACTCATTGACGAATTCACACGGAAATTGCGTCGCTATGAGATACTATGTATTCTAGGACATTTCCTTCTAAATCGAGTAACGTTTCTATGGAAACGACAGGATTTTCTTTTGGGATACGACAATCACATTTCCGATCCACTAATCCTTCTTTACTGCATCCCTCACTCCCACTCATTGACGAATTCACACGGAAATTGCGTCGCTATGAAATACTATGGGTTCTAAGACATTTCCTTCTAAATCGAGTAACGTTTCTATGGAAACGACAGGATTTTCTTTTGGGATACGACAATCTCATTTCCGATCCACTAATCCTTCTTTACTGCATCCCTCACTCCCACTCATTGACGAATTCACACGGAAATTGCGTCGCTATGAAATACTATGGGTTCTATGACTTCTCCCTCTAAATCGAGTACTGTTTCTATGGAAACGACAGGATTTTCTTTTGGGATACGACAATCACATTTCCGATCCACTAATCCTTCTTTACTGCATCCCTCACTCCCACTCATTGACGAATTCACACGGAAATTGCGTCGCTATGAAATACTATGGGTTCTATGACTTCTCCTTCTAAATCGAGTAACGTTTTTATGGAAACGACAGGATTTTCTTCCGGGATACGACAATCTCATTTTCGATCCACTAATCCTTCTTTACTGCATCCCTCACTCCCACACATTGACGAATTCACACGGAAAATGCGTCGCTATGAAATACTATGTGTTCTAAGACATTTCCTTCTAAATCGAGTAACGTTTCTATGGAAACGACAGGATTTTCTTTTGGGATACGACAATCTCATTTCCGATGCACTAATCCTTCTTTACTGCATCCCTCACTCCCACACATTGACGAATTCACACGGAAATTGCGTCGCTATGAAATACTATGGGTTCTATGACCTCTCCTTCTAAATCGCGTAACGTTTCTATGGAAACGACAGGATTTTCCTTTGGGATACAACAATCTCATTTCCAATCCACTAATCCTTCTTTACTGCATCCCTCACTCCCACTCATTGACGAATTCACACGGAAATTGCGTCGCTATGAAATACTATGTGTTCTAAGACATTTCCTTCTAAATCGAGTAACGTTTCTATGGAAACGACAGGATTTTCTTTTGGGATACGACAATCTCATTTCCGATCCACTAATCCTTCTTTACTGCATCCCTCACTCCCACTCATTGACGAATTCACACGGAAATTGCGTCGCTATGAAATACTATGTGTTCTAAGACATTTCCTTCTAAATCGAGTAACGTTTCTATGGAAACGACAGGATTTTTTTTTGGGATACGACAATCACATTTCCGATCCACTAATCCTTCTTTACTGCATCCCTCACTCACACACATTGACGAATTCACACGGAAATTGCGTCGCTATGATATACTATGTGTTCTAAGACATTTCCTTCTAAATCGAGTAACGTTTCTATGGAAACGACAGGATTTTCTTTTGGGATACGACAATCTCATTTCCGATCCACTAATCCTTCTTTACTGCAACCCTCATTCCCACACATTGACGAATTAACACAGCAATTGCGTCGCATTGGAATACTATAGGTTCTATGACTTCTCCTTCTAAATCGAGTATCATTCCTATGGAAACGACTGGCTTTTCCTTTGCGATTCCAGTAACTCCTTCTCGATGCACTATTCGTTCTTTATTGCATCCCTGGCTCCCTCACATTGTCGAATTAACACAGCAATTGCGTCGCTATGAAATACTATGTGTTCTATGACTTCTCCTTCTAAATCGAGTAATGTTTCTATGGAAACGACAGGATTTTCTTTTGGGATACGACAGTGTCATTTCCGATCCTCTAATCCTTCTTTACTGCTTCCCTCACTCCCACACATTGACGAATTCACACGGAAATTGCGTCGCTATGAAATACTATGGGTTCTATGACCTCTCCTTCTAAATCGAGTAACGTTTCTATGGAAACGACAGGATTTTCTTTTGGGATACGACAATCTAATTTCCGATCCACTAATTCTTCTTAACTGCATCCCTCACTCCCACTCATTGACGAATTCACACGGAAATTGCGTCGCTATGAAATACTATGTGTTCTAAGACATTTCCTTCTAAATCGAGTAACGTTTCTATGGAAACGACAGGATTTTCTTTTGGGATACGACAATCACATTTCCGATCCACTAATCCTTCTTTACTGCATCCCTCACTCCCACACATTGACGAATTCACACGGAAATTGCGTCGCTATGAAATACTATGTGTTCTAAGACATTTCCTTCTAAATCGAGTAACGTTTCTATGGAAACGACAGGATTTTCTTTTGGGATACGACAATCACATTTCCGATCCACTAATCCTTCTTTACTGCATCCCTCACTCCCACAGATTGACGAATTAACATAGCAATTGCGTCGCAATGAAATACTATGGGTTCTATGACTTCTCCTTCCAAATCGAGTATCGTTTCTATGGAAACGTCTGGCTCTTCTTTTGCGATTCGAGTATCTCCTTCTCGATGCACTATTCCTTCTTTATTGCATCCCTGGCTCCCTCACATTGACGAATTAACACAGCAATTGCGTCGCTATGAAATACTATGTGTTCTATGACTTCTCCTTCTAAATCGAGTAATGTTTCTATGGAAACGACAGGATTTTCTTTTGGGATACGACAGTCTCATTTCCGATCCTCTAATCCTTCTTTACTGCATCCCTCACTCCCACACATTGACGAATTCACACGGAAATTGCGTCGTTATGAAATACTATGGGTTCTATGACCTCTCCTTCTAAATCGAGTAACGTTTCTATGGAAACGACAGGATTTTCTTTTGGGATACGACAATCTCATTTCCAATCCACTAATCCTTCTTTACTGCATCCCTCACTCCCACTCATTCACGAATTCACACGGAAATTGCGTCGCTATGAAATACTATGTGTTCTAAGACATTTCCTTCTAAATCGAGTAACGTTTCTATGGAAACGACAGGATTTTCTTTAGGGATACGACAATCACACTTCCGATCCACTAATCCTTCTTTACTGCATCCCTCACACCCACTCATTGACGAATTCACACGGAAATTGCGTCGCTATGAAATACTATGTGTTCTAAGACATTTCCTTCCTAATCGAGTAACGTTTCTATGGAAACGACAGGATTTTCTTTTGGGATACGACAATCACGTTTCCGATCCACTAATCCTTCTTTACTGCATCCCTCACTCCCTCACATTGACGAATTCACACGGAAATTGCGTTGCTATGAAATACTATGTGTTCTAAGACATTTCCTTCTAAATCGAGTAACGTTTCTATGGAAACGACAGGATTTTCTTTTGGGATACGACAATCTCATTTCCGATCCACTAATCCTTCTTTACTGCATCCCTCACTCCCACTCATTGACAAATTCACACGGAAATTGCGTCGCTATGAAATACTATGGGTTCTATGACTTCTCCTTCTAAATCGAGTAACGTTTCTGTGGAAACAACAGAATTTTCTTTTGGGATACGACAATCTCATTTCCGATCCACTAATCCTTCTTTACTGCATCTCTCACTCCCACTCATTGACGAATTCACACGGAAATTGCGTCGCTATGAGATACTATGTGTTCTAGGACATTTCCTTCTAAATCGAGTAACGTTTCTATGGAAACGACAGGATTTTCTTTTGGGATACGACAATCACATTTCCGATCCACTAATCCTTCTTTACTGCATCCCTCACTCCCACTCATTGACGAATTCACACGGAAATTGCGTCGCTATGAAATACTATGGGTTCTAAGACATTTCCTTCTAAATCGAGTAACGTTTCTATGGAAACGACAGGATTTTCTTTTGGGATACGACAATCTCATTTCCGATCCACTAATCCTTCTTTACTGCATCCCTCACTCCCACTCATTGACGAATTCACACGGAAATTGCGTCGCTATGAAATACTATGGGTTCTATGACTTCTCCCTCTAAATCGAGTACTGTTTCTATGGAAACGACAGGATTTTCTTTTGGGATACGACAATCACATTTCCGATCCACTAATCCTTCTTTACTGCATCCCTCACTCCCACTCATTGACGAATTCACACGGAAATTGCGTCGCTATGAAATACTATGGGTTCTATGACTTCTCCTTCTAAATCGAGTAACGTTTTTATGGAAACGACAGGATTTTCTTCCGGGATACGACAATCTCATTTTCGATCCACTAATCCTTCTTTACTGCATCCCTCACTCCCACACATTGACGAATTCACACGGAAAATGCGTCGCTATGAAATACTATGTGTTCTAAGACATTTCCTTCTAAATCGAGTAACGTTTCTATGGAAACGACAGGATTTTCTTTTGGGATACGACAATCTCATTTCCGATGCACTAATCCTTCTTTACTGCATCCCTCACTCCCACACATTGACGAATTCACACGGAAATTGCGTCGCTATGAAATACTATGGGTTCTATGACCTCTCCTTCTAAATCGCGTAACGTTTCTATGGAAACGACAGGATTTTCCTTTGGGATACAACAATCTCATTTCCAATCCACTAATCCTTCTTTACTGCATCCCTCACTCCCACTCATTGACGAATTCACACGGAAATTGCGTCGCTATGAAATACTATGTGTTCTAAGACATTTCCTTCTAAATCGAGTAACGTTTCTATGGAAACGACAGGATTTTCTTTTGGGATACGACAATCTCATTTCCGATCCACTAATCCTTCTTTACTGCATCCCTCACTCCCACTCATTGACGAATTCACACGGAAATTGCGTCGCTATGAAATACTATGTGTTCTAAGACATTTCCTTCTAAATCGAGTAACGTTTCTATGGAAACGACAGGATTTTTTTTTGGGATACGACAATCACATTTCCGATCCACTAATCCTTCTTTACTGCATCCCTCACTCACACACATTGACGAATTCACACGGAAATTGCGTCGCTATGATATACTATGTGTTCTAAGACATTTCCTTCTAAATCGAGTAACGTTTCTATGGAAACGACAGGATTTTCTTTTGGGATACGACAATCTCATTTCCGATCCACTAATCCTTCTTTACTGCAACCCTCATTCCCACACATTGACGAATTAACACAGCAATTGCGTCGCATTGGAATACTATAGGTTCTATGACTTCTCCTTCTAAATCGAGTATCATTCCTATGGAAACGACTGGCTTTTCCTTTGCGATTCCAGTAACTCCTTCTCGATGCACTATTCGTTCTTTATTGCATCCCTGGCTCCCTCACATTGTCGAATTAACACAGCAATTGCGTCGCTATGAAATACTATGTGTTCTATGACTTCTCCTTCTAAATCGAGTAATGTTTCTATGGAAACGACAGGATTTTCTTTTGGGATACGACAGTGTCATTTCCGATCCTCTAATCCTTCTTTACTGCTTCCCTCACTCCCACACATTGACGAATTCACACGGAAATTGCGTCGCTATGAAATACTATGGGTTCTATGACCTCTCCTTCTAAATCGAGTAACGTTTCTATGGAAACGACAGGATTTTCTTTTGGGATACGACAATCTAATTTCCGATCCACTAATTCTTCTTAACTGCATCCCTCACTCCCACTCATTGACGAATTCACACGGAAATTGCGTCGCTATGAAATACTATGTGTTCTAAGACATTTCCTTCTAAATCGAGTAACGTTTCTATGGAAACGACAGGATTTTCTTTTGGGATACGACAATCACATTTCCGATCCACTAATCCTTCTTTACTGCATCCCTCACTCCCACACATTGACGAATTCACACGGAAATTGCGTCGCTATGAAATACTATGTGTTCTAAGACATTTCCTTCTAAATCGAGTAACGTTTCTATGGAAACGACAGGATTTTCTTTTGGGATACGACAATCACATTTCCGATCCACTAATCCTTCTTTACTGCATCCCTCACTCCCACAGATTGACGAATTAACATAGCAATTGCGTCGCAATGAAATACTATGGGTTCTATGACTTCTCCTTCCAAATCGAGTATCGTTTCTATGGAAACGTCTGGCTCTTCTTTTGCGATTCGAGTATCTCCTTCTCGATGCACTATTCCTTCTTTATTGCATCCCTGGCTCCCTCACATTGACGAATTAACACAGCAATTGCGTCGCTATGAAATACTATGTGTTCTATGACTTCTCCTTCTAAATCGAGTAATGTTTCTATGGAAACGACAGGATTTTCTTTTGGGATACGACAGTCTCATTTCCGATCCTCTAATCCTTCATTACTGCATCCCTCACTCCCACACATTGACGAATTCACACGGAAATTGCGTCGTTATGAAATACTATGGGTTCTATGACCTCTCCTTCTAAATCGAGTAACGTTTCTATGGAAACGACAGGATTTTCTTTTGGGATACGACAATCTCATTTCCAATCCACTAATCCTTCTTTACTGCATCCCTCACTCCCACTCATTCACGAATTCACACGGAAATTGCGTCGCTATGAAATACTATGTGTTCTAAGACATTTCCTTCTAAATCGAGTAACGTTTCTATGGAAACGACAGGATTTTCTTTAGGGATACGACAATCACACTTCCGATCCACTAATCCTTCTTTACTGCATCCCTCACACCCACTCATTGACGAATTCACACGGAAATTGCGTCGCTATGAAATACTGTGTGTTCTGAGACATTTCCTTCTATATCGAGTAACATTTCTATGGAAACGATAGGATTTTCTTTTGGATTACGACAATCACATTTCCGATCCACTAATCCTTCTTTACTGCATCCCTCAGTCCCGCACATTGACGAATTAACACAGCAATTGCGTCGCAATGAAATACTATGGGTTCTAAGACATTTCCTTCTAAATCGAGTAACATTTCTATGGAAACGACAGGATTTTCTTTTGGGATACGACAATCTAATTTCCGATCCACTAATCCTTCTTAACTGCATCCCTCACTCCCACTCATTGACGAATTCACACGGAAATTGCGTCGCTATGAAATACTATGTGTTCTAAGACATTTCCTTCTAAATCGAGTAACGCTTCTATGGAAACGACAGGATTTTCTTTTGGGATACGACAATCACATTTCCGATCCACTAATCCTTCTTTACTGCATCCCTCACTCCCACACATTGACGAATTCACACGGAAATTGCGTCGCTATGAAATACTATGTGTTCTAAGACATTTCCTTCTAAATCGAGTAACGTTTCTATGGAAACGACAGGATTTTCTTTTGGGATACGACAATCACATTTCCGATCCACTAATCCTTCTTTACTGCATCCCTCACTCCCACACATTGACGAATTCACACGGAAATTGCGTCGCTATGAAATACTATGTGTTCTAAGACATTTCCTTCTAAATCGAGTAACGTTTCTATGGAAACGACAGGATTTTCTTTTGGGATACGACAATCACATTTCCGATCCACTAATCCTTCTTTACTGCATCCCTCACTCCCACAGATTGACGAATTAACATAGCAATTGCGTCGCAATGAAATACTATGGGTTCTATGACTTCTCCTTCCAAATCGAGTATCGTTTCTATGGAAACGTCTGGCTCTTCTTTTGCGATTCGAGTATCTCCTTCTCGATGCACTATTCCTTCTTTATTGCATCCCTGGCTCCCTCACATTGACGAATTAACACAGCAATTGCGTCGCTATGAAATACTATGTGTTCTATGACTTCTCCTTCTAAATCGAGTAATGTTTCTATGGAAACGACAGGATTTTCTTTTGGGATACGACAGTCTCATTTCCGATCCTCTAATCCTTCTTTACTGCATCCCTCACTCCCACACATTGACGAATTCACACGGAAATTGCGTCGTTATGAAATACTATGGGTTCTATGACCTCTCCTTCTAAATCGAGTAACGTTTCTATGGAAACGACAGGATTTTCTTTTGGGATACGACAATCTCATTTCCAATCCACTAATCCTTCTTTACTGCATCCCTCACTCCCACTAATTCACGAATTCACACGGAAATTGCGTCGCTATGAAATACTATGTGTTCTAAGACATTTCCTTCTAAATCGAGTAACGTTTCTATGGAAACGACAGGATTTTCTTTAGGGATACGACAATCACACTTCCGATCCACTAATCCTTCTTTACTGCATCCCTCACACCCACTCATTGACGAATTCACACGGAAATTGCGTCGCTATGAAATACTGTGTGTTCTGAGACATTTCCTTCTATATCGAGTAACATTTCTATGGAAACGATAGGATTTTCTTTTGGATTACGACAATCACATTTCCGATCCACTAATCCTTCTTTACTGCATCCCTCAGTCCCGCACATTGACGAATTAACACAGCAATTGCGTCGCAATGAAATACTATGGGTTCTAAGACATTTCCTTCTAAATCGAGTAACATTTCTATGGAAACGACAGGATTTTCTTTTGGGATACGACAATCTAATTTCCGATCCACTAATCCTTCTTAACTGCATCCCTCACTCCCACTCATTGACGAATTCACACGGAAATTGCGTCGCTATGAAATACTATGTGTTCTAAGACATTTCCTTCTAAATCGAGTAACGCTTCTATGGAAACGACAGGATTTTCTTTTGGGATACGACAATCACATTTCCGATCCACTAATCCTTCTTTACTGCATCCCTCACTCCCACACATTGACGAATTCACACGGAAATTGCGTCGCTATGAAATACTATGTGTTCTAAGACATTTCCTTCTAAATCGAGTAACGTTTCTATGGAAACGACAGGATTTTCTTTTGGGATACGACAATCACATTTCCGATCCACTAATCCTTCTTTACTGCATCCCTCACTCCCACACATTGACGAATTAACATAGCAATTGCGTCGCAATGAAATACTATGGGTTCTATGACTTCTCCTTCCAAATCGAGTATCGTTTCTATGGAAACGTCTGGCTCTTCTTTTGCGATTCGAGTATCTCCTTCTCGATGCACTATTCCTTCTTTATTGCATCCCTGGCTCCCTCACATTGACGAATTAACACAGCAATTGCGTCGCTATGAAATACTATGTGTTCTATGACTTCTCCTTCTAAATCGAGTAATGTTTCTATGGAAACGACAGGATTTTCTTTTGGGATACGACAGTCTCATTTCCGATCCTCTAATCCTTCTTTACTGCATCCCTCACTCCCACACATTGACGAATTCACACGGAAATTGCGCCGCTATGAAATACTATGGGTTCTATGACCTCTCCTTCTAAATCGAGTAACGTTTCTATGGAAACGACAGGATTTTCTTTTGGGATACGACAATCTCATTTCCAATCCACTAATCCTTCTTTACTGCATCCCTCACTCCCACTCATTCACGAATTCACACGGAAATTGCGTCGCTATGAAATACTATGTGTTCTAAGACATTTCCTTCTAAATCGAGTAACGTTTCTATGGAAACGACAGGATTTTCTTTTGGGATACGACAATCTCATTTCCGATCCACTAATCCTTCTTTACTGCATCCCTCACTCCCACTCATTGACGAATTCACACGGAAATTGCGTCGCTATGAAATACTATGTCTTCTAAGACATTTCCTCCTAAATCGAGTAACGTTTCTATGGAAACGACAGGATTTTTTTTTGGGATACGACAATCACATTTCCGATCCACTAATCCTTCTTTACTGCATCCCTCACTCACACACATTGACGAATTCACACGGAAATTGCGTCGCTATGATATACTATGTGTTCTAAGACATTTCCTTCTAAATCGAGTAACGTTTCTATGGAAACGACAGGATTGTCTTTTGGGATACGACAATCTCATTTCCGATCCACTAATCCTTCTTTACTGCATCCCTCATTCCCACACATTGACGAATTAACACAGCAATTGCGTCGCATTGAAATACTATGGGTTCTATGACTTCTCCCTCTAAATCGAGTATCGTTCCTATGGATACGACTGGCTTTTCTTTTGCGATTCGAGTAACTCCTTCTCGATGCACTATTCCTTCTTTATCGCATCCCTGGCTCCCTCACATTGTCGAATTAACACAGCAATTGCGTCGCTATGAAATACTATGTGTTCTATGACTTCTTCTTCTAAATCGAGTAATGTTTCTATGGAAACGACAGGATTTTCTTTTGGGATACGACAGTCTCATTTCCGATCCACTAATCCTTCTTTACTGCATCCCTCAATCCCACACATTGACGAATTCACACGGAAATTGCGTCGCTATGAAATACTATGGATTCTATGACTTCTCCTTCTAAATCGAGTAACGTTTCTATGGAAACGACAGGATTTTCTTTTGGGATACGACAATCTCATTTCCGGTCCACTAATCCTTCTTTACTGCATCCCTCACTCCCACTCATTCACGAATTCACACGGAAATTGCGTCGCTGTGTAATACTATGTGTTCTAAGACATTCCCTTCTACATCGAGTAACGTTTCTATGGAAACGACAGGATTCTCTTTTGGGATAAGACAATCACATTTCCGATCCACTAATCCTTCTTTACTGCATCCCTCACTCCCACACATTGACGAATTCACACGGAAATTGCGTCGCTATGATATACTATGTGTTCTAAGACATTTCCTTCAAAATCGAGTAACGTTTCTATGGAATCGATAGGATTTTCTTTTCGGATACGACAATCACATTTCCGATCCACTAATCCTTCTTTACTGCATCCCTCCCTCCCACTCATTGACGAATTCACACGGAAATTGCGTCGCTATGAAATACTATGGGTTCTATGACTTCTCCTTCTAAATCGAGTAACGTTTCTATGGAAACGGCAGGATTTTCTTTTGGGATACGACAATCTCATTTCTGATCCACTAATCCTTCTTTACTGCATCCCTCACTCCCACTCATTGACGAATTCACACGGAAATTGCGTCCCTATGAAATACTATGTGTTCTAAGACATTTCCTTCTAAATCGAGTAACGTTTCAATGGAAACGACAGGATTTTCTTTTGGGATACGACAATCACATTTCCGATCCACTAATCCTTCTTTACTGCATCCGTCACTCCCACACATTGCCGAATTCACACGGAAATTGCGTCGCTATGAAATACTATGTGTTCTAAGACATTTCCTTCTAAATCGAGTAACGTTTCTATGGAAACGACAGGATTTTCTTTTGGGATACGACAATCTCATTTCCGATCCACTAATCCTTCTTTACTGCATCCCTCACTCCCACACATTGACGAATTCACACGGAAATTGCGTCGCTATGATATACTATGTGTTCTAAGAATTTCCTTCAAAATCGAGTAACGTTTCTATGGAAACGATAGGATTTTCTTTTCGGATACGACAATCACATTTCCGATCCACTAATCCTTCTTTACTGCATCCCTCCCTCCCACTCATTGACGAATTCACACGGAAATTGCGTCGCTATGAAATACTATGGGTTCTATGACTTCTCCTTCTAAATCGAGTAACGTTTCTATGGAAACGGCAGGATTTTCTTTTGGGATACGACAATCTCATTTCCGATCCACTAATCCTTCTTTACTGCATTCCTCACTCCCACTCATTGACGAATTCACACGGAAATTGCGTCGCTATAAAATACTATGTGTTCTAAGACATTTCGTTCTAAATCGAGTAACGTTTCTATGGAAACGACATGATTTTCTTCTGGGATACGACAATCACATTTCCGGTCCACTAATCCTTCTTTACTGCATCCTTCACTAGCACACATAGACGAATTCACACAGAAATTGAGTCGCTATGATATACTATGTGTTCTAAGACATTTCCTTCTAAATCGAGTAACGTTTCTATGGAAACGACAGGATCCCTTCTGGGATACGACAACCTCATTTCCGATCCACTAATCCTTCTTTACTGCATCCCTCACTCCCACACATTGACGAATTCACACGGAAATTGCGTCGCTATGAAATACTATGGGTTCTATAACTTCTCCTTCTAAATCGAGTAACGTTTCTATGGAAACGACAGGATTTTCTTTTGGGATACGACAATCTCATTTCAGATCCACTAATCCTTCTTTACTGCATCCCTGACTCCCACTCATTGACGAATTCAGACGGAAATTGTGTCGCTATGAAATACTATGTGTTCTAAGACATTTCCTTCTAAATCGAGTAACGTTTCTATGGAAACGACAGGATTTTCTTTTGGGATACGACAATCTCATTTCCGATCCACTAATCCTTCTTTACTGCATCCCTCACTCCCACTCATTGACGAATTCACACGGTAATTGCGTCGCTATGAAATACTATGGGTTCTATGACTTCTACTTCTAGATCGAGTAACGTTTCTATGAAAACGACAGGATTTTCTTTTGGGATACGACAATCTCATTTCCGATCCACTAATCCTTCTTTACTGCATCCCTCACTCCCACTCATTGACGAATTCACACGGAAATTGCGTCGCTATGAAATACTATGTGTTCTAAGACATTTCCTTCTAAATCGAGTAACGTTTCTATGGAAACGCTAGGATTTTCTTTTGGGATACGACAATCACATTTCCGATCCACTAATCCTTCTTTACTGCATCCCTCACTCCCACTCATTGCCGAATTCACACGGTAATTGCGACGCTATGAAATACTACGGGCTCTATGACTTCTCCTTCTAAATCGAGTAACGTTTCTATGGAAACGACAGGATTTTCTTTTGGGATACAACAATCTCATTTCCGATCCACTAATCCATCTTTACTGCATCCCTCACTCCCACTCATTGACGAATTCACACGGAAATTGCGTCGCTATGAAATACTATGTGTTCTAAGACATTTTCTTCTAAATCGAGTAACGTTTCTATGGAAACGACAGGATTTTCTTTTGGGTTTCGACAATCACATTTCCGATCCACTAATCCTTCTTTACTGCAGCCCTCACTCCCACATATTGACGAATTCACACGGAAATTGCGTCGCTATGAAATACTATGTGTTCTAAGACATTTCCTTCTAAATCGAGTTACGTTGCTATGGAAACGACAGGATTTTCTTTTGGGATACGACAATCATATTTCCGATCCACTAATCGTTCTTTACTGCGTTCCTCACTCCCACACATTGACGAATTCACACGGAAATTGCGTCGCTATGAGATACTATGGGTTCTATGACTTCTCCTACTAAATCGAGTAATGTTTCTATGGAACGACAGGATTTTCTTTTGGGATACGACAATCTCATTTCCGATCCACTAATCCTTCTTTACTGCATCCCTCACTCCCACACATTGACGAATTCACACGGAAAATGCGTCGCTATGAAATACTATGGGTTCTATGACTTCTCCATCTAAATCGAGTAACGTTTCCATGGAAACGACAGGACTTTCTTTTGGGATACGACAATCTCATTTCCGATCCACTAATCCTTCTTTACTGCATCCCTCACTCCCACTCACTGACGAATTCACAAGGAAATTGAGTCGCTATGAAATACTAGGTGTTCTAAGACATTTCCTTCTAAATTGAGTAACGTCTCTATGGAAACGACAGGATTTTCTTTTGGGATACGACAATCTCATTTCCGATCCACTAATCCTTCTTTACTGCATCCCTCACTCCCACTCATTGACGAATTCACACGGAAATTGCGTCGCTATGAATTGCTATGTGTTCTAAGACATTTCTTTCTAAATCGAGTAACGTTTCTATGGAAACGACAGGATTTTCTTTTGGGATACGACAATCACGTTTCCGATCCACTAATCCTTCTTTACTGCATCCCTCACTCCCTCACATTGACGAATTCACACGGAAATTGCGTCGCTATGAAATACTATGTGTTCTAAGGCATTTCCTTCTAAATCGAGTAACGTTTCTATGGAAACGACAGGATTTTCTTTTGGGATACGACAATCTCATTTCCGATCCACTAATCCTTCTTTACTGCATCCCTCACTCCCACTCATTGACGAATTCACACGGAAATTGCGTCGCTATGAAATACTATGGGTTCTATGACTTCTCCTTCTAAATCGAATAACGTTTCTGTGGAAACAACAGAATTTTCTTTTGGGATACGACAATCTCATTTCCGATCCACTAATCCTTCTTTACTGCATCTCTCACTCCCACTCATTGACGAATTCACACGGAAATTGCGTCGCTATGAGATACTATGTGTTCTAGGACATTTCCTTCTAAATCGAGTAACGTTTCTATGGAAACGACAGGATTTTCTTTTGGGATACGACAATCACATTTCCGATCCACTAATCCTTCTTTACTGCATCCCTCACTCCCACTCATTGACGAATTCACACGGAAATTGCGTCGCTATGAAATACTATGGGTTCTAAGACATTTCCTTCTAAATCGAGTAACGTTTCTATGGAAACGACAGGATTTTCTTTTGGGATACGACAATCTCATTTCCGATCCACTAATCCTTCTTTACTGCATCCCTCACTCCCACTCATTGACGAATTCACACGGAAATTGCGTCGCTATGAAATACTATGGGTTCTATGACTTCTCCCTCTAAATCGAGTACTGTTTCTATGGAAACGACAGGATTTTCTTTTGGGATACGACAATCACATTTCCGATCCACTAATCCTTCTTTACTGCATCCCTCACTCCCACTCATTGCCGAATTCACACGGTAATTGCGACGCTATGAAATACTATGGGTTCTATGACTTCTCCTTCTAAATCGAGTAACGTTTCTATGGAAACGACAGGATTTTCTTATTTCCGATCCACTAATCCTTCTTTACTGCATCCCTCACGCCCACTCATTGACGATTTCACACGGAAATTGCGTCGCTATGAATTACTATGTGTTCTAAGACATTTCCTTCTAAATCGAGTAACGTTTCTATGGAAACGACAGGATTTTCTTTTGGGATACGACAATCTCATTTCCGATGCACTAATCCTTCTTTACTGTATCCCTCACTCCCACACATTGACGAATTCACACGGAAATTGCGTCGCTATGAAATACTATGGGTTCTATGACCTCTCCTTCTAAATCGCGTAACGTTTCTATGGAAACGACAGGATTTTCCTTTGGGATCAACAATCTCATTTCCAATCCACTAATCCTTCTTTACTGCATCCCTCACTCCCACTCATTGACGAATTCACACGGAAATTGCGTCGCTATGAAATACTATGTGTTCTAAGACATTTCCTTCTAAATCGAGTAACGTTTCTATGGAAACGACAGGATTTTCTTTTGGGATACGACAATCACATTTCCGATCCACTAATCCTTCTTTACTGCATCCCTAACTCCCAAACATTGACGAATTCACACGGAAATTCCGTCGCTATGATATACTATGTGTTCTAAGACATTTCCTTCTAAATCGAGTAATGTTTCTATGGAAACGACAGGATTCTCTTTTGGGATACGACAATCACATTTCCGATCCACTAATCCTTCTTTACTGCATCCCTCACTCCCACTCATTGCCGAATTCACACGGTAATTGCGACGCTATGAAATACTATGGGTTCTATGACTTCTCCTTCTAAATCGAGTAACGTTTTTATGGAAACGAGAGGATTTTCAATTGGGATACAACAATCTGATTTCCGATCCACTAATCCATCTTTACTGCATCCCTCACTCCCACTCATTGACGAATTAACACGGAAATTGCGTCGCTATGAAATACTATGTGTTCTAAGACATTTCCTTCTAAATCGAGTAACTTTTCTATGGAAACGACAGGATTTTCTTTTGGGATACGACAATCTCATTTCCGATCCACTAATCCTTCTTTACTGCATCCCTCACTCCCACACATTGACGAATTCACACGGAAATTGCGTCGCTATGAAATACTATGTGTTCTAAGCCATTTCCTTCAAAATCGAGTAGCGTTGCTATGGAAACGACAGGATTTTCTTTTGGGATACGACAATCATATTTCCGATCCACTAATCCTTCTTTACTGCATCCCTCACTCCCACACATTGACGAATTCACACGGAAATTGCGTCGCTATGAAATGCAATGGGTTCTATGACCTCTCCTTCTAAATCGAGTAACGTTTCTATGGAAACGACAGGATTTTCTTCCGGGATACGACAATCTCATTTTGGATCCACTAATCCTTCTTTACTGCATCCCTCACTCCCACACATTGACGAATTCACACGGAAATTGCGTCGCTATGAAATACTATGTGTTCTAAGACATTTCCTTCTGAATCGAGTAACGTTTCTATGGAAACGACAGGATTTTCTATTGGGATACGACAATCACATTTCCGATCCACTAATCCTTATTTACTGCATCCCTCACTCCCACACAATGACGAATTCACTTGGAAATTGCGTCGCTATGAAATACTATGTGTTCTAAGACACTTCCTTCTAAATCGAGTAACGTTTCTATGGAAACGACAGGATTCTCTTTTGGGATACGACAATCTCATTTCCGATCCACTAATCCTTCTTTACTGCAACCCTCACTCCCACTCATTGACGAATTCAGACGGAAATTGCGTCGCTATGAAATACTATGGGTTCTATGACATTTCCTTCTAAATCGAGTAACGTTTCTATGGAAACGACAGGATTTTCTTTTGGGATACGACAATCACATTTCCGATCCACTAATCCTTCTTTACTGCATCCCTCACTCCCACTCATTGACGAATTCACACGGAAATTGCGTCGCTATAAAATACTATGGGTTCTATGACTTCTCCTTCTAAATCGAGTAACGTTTCTATGGAAACGACAGGATTTTCGTCTGGGATACGACAATCTCATTTCCGATCCACTAATCCTTCTTTACTGCATCCCTCACTCCCACACATTGACGAATTCACACGGAAATTGCGTCGCTATGAAATACTATGTGTTCTCACTCCCACTCATTAACTAATTCACACGGAAATTGCGTCGCTATGAGATACTATACGTTCTAAGACATTTCCTTCTAAATCGAGTAACGTTTCTATGGAAACGACAGGATTTACTTTTGGGATACGACAATCACATTTCCGATCCACTAATTTTTCTTTACTGCATCCCTCACTCCCACACATTCACGAATTAACACAGCAATTGCGTCGCAATGAAATACTATGGGTTCTAAGACATTTCCTTCTAAATCGAGTAACGTTTCTATGGAAACGACAGGATTTTCTTTTGGGATACGACAATTTCATTTCCGATCCACTAATCCTTCTTTACTGCATCCCTCACTCCCACTCATTGACGAATTCACACGGAAATTGCGTCGCTATGAAATACTATGGGTTCTATGACATTTCCTTCTAAATCGAGTAACGTTTCTATGGAAACGACAGGATTTTCTTTTGGGATACGACAATCTCATTTCCGATCCACTAATCCTTCTTTACTGCATCCCTCACTCCCACTCATTGACGAATTCACACGGAAATTGCGTCGCTATGAAATACTATGGGTTCTATGACTTCTCCTTCTAACTCGAGTACTGTTTCTATGGAAACGACAGGATTTTCATTTGGGATACGACAATCACATTTCCGATCCACTAATCCTTCTTTACTGCATCCCTCACTCCCACTCATTGACGAATTCACACGGAAATTGCGTCGCTATGAAATACTATGGGTTCTAAGACTTCTCCTTCTAAATCGAGTAACGTTTTTATGGAAACGACAGGATTTTCTTCCGGGATACGACAATCTCATTTTCGATCCACTAATCCTTCTTTACTGCATCCCTCACTCCCACACATTGACGAATTCACACGGAAATTGCGTCGCTATGAAATACTATGTGTTCTAAGACATTTCCTTCTAAATCGAGTAACGTTTCTATGGAAACGACAGGATTTTTTTTTTGGGATACGACAATCTCATTTCCGATCCACTAATCCTTCTTTACTTCATCCCTCACTCTCACACATTGACGAATTCACACGGAAATTGCGTCGCTATGAAATACTATGGGTTCTATGACTTCTCCTTCTAAATCGAGTAACGTTTCTATGGAAACGACAGGATTTTCTTTTGGGATACGACAATCTCATTTCCGATCCACTAATCCTTCTTTACTGCAACCCTCACTCCCACACATTGACGAATTCACACGGAAATTGCGTCGCTATGAAATACTATGTGTTCTAAGCCATTTCCTTCTAAATCGAGTAACGTTGCTATGGAAACGACAGGATTTTCTTTTGGGATACGACAATCATATTTCCGATCCACTAATCCTTCTTCACTGCATCCCTCACTCCCACACATTGACGAATTCACACGGAAAATGCGTCGCTATGAAATACTATGGGTTCTATGACTTCTCCATCTAAATCGAGTAACGTTTCTATGGAAACGACAGGACTTTCTTCTGGGATACAACAATCTCATTTCCGATCCACTAATCCTTCTTTACTGCATCCCTCACTCCCACTCATTGACGAATTCACACGGAAATTGCGTCGCTATGAAATACTATGGGTTCTATGACATTTCCTTCTAAATCGAGTACTGTTTCTATGGAAACGACAGAATTTTCTTTTGGGATACGACATTCACATTTCCGATCCACTAATCCTTCTTTACTGCATCCCTCACTCCCACTCATTGACGAATTCACACGGAAATTGCGTCGCTATGAAATACTATGGGTTCTATGACTTCTCCTTCTAAATCGAGTAAGGTTTCTACGGAAACGACAGGATTTTCTTCTGGGATACGACAATCTCATTTCCGATCCACTAATCCTTCTTTACTGCATCCCTCACTCCCACACATTGACGAATTCACACGGAAATTGCGTCGCTATGAAATACTATGTGTTCTAAGACATTTCCTTCCAAATCGAGTAACGTTTCTATGGAAACGACAGGATTTTCTTTTGGGATACGACAATCACATTTCCGATCCAGTAATCCTTCGTTACTGCATCCCTAACTCCCACACATTGACGAATTCACACGGAAATTGCGTCGCTATGAAATACTATGTGTTCTAAGACATTTCCTTCTAAATCGAGTAACGTTTCTATGGAAACGACAGGATTTTCTTTTTGGATACGACAATCTCATTTCCGATCCACTAATCCTTCTTTACTGCATCCCTCACTCCCACTCATTGACGAATTCAGACGGAAATTGCGTCGCTATGAAATACTATGTGTTCTGAGACATTTAGTTTTAAATCGAGTAACGTTTCTATGGAAACGACAGGATTTTCTTTGGGATACGACAATCACATTTCTGATCCACTAATCCTTCTTTACTGCATCCCTCACTCCCACACATTGACGAATTCACACGGAAATTGCGTCGCTATGAAATACTATGTGTTCTAAGACATTTCGTTCTAAATCGAGTAACGATTTTATGGCAACGACAGGATTTTTTTTGGGATACGACAGTCACATTTCCGATCCACTAATCCTTCTTTACTGCATCCCTCACTCCCACACATTGACGAATTCACACGGAAATTGCGTCGCTATGAAATACAATGGGTTCTATGACTTCTCCTTCTAAATCAAGTAACGTTTCTATGGAAACGACAGGATTTTCTTCCGGGATACGACAATCTCATTTTCGATCCACTAATCCTTCTTTACTGCATCCCTCACTCCCACACATTGACGAATTCACACGGAAATTGCGTCGCTATGAAATACTATGTGTTCTAAGACATTTCCTTCTGAATCGAGTAACGTTTCTATGGAAACGACAGGATTTTCTTTTGGGATACGACAATCTCATTTCCGATCTTCTAATCCTTCTTTACTGCATCCCTCACTCCCACTCATTGACGATTTCACACGGAAATTGCGTCGCTATGAGATACTATGCGTTCTAAGACAGTTCCTTTTAAATCGAGTAATGTTTCTAAGGAAACGACAGGATTTTCTATTGGGATACGACAATCACATTTCCGATCCACTAATCCTTATTTACTGCATCCCTCACTCCCACACAATGACGAATTCACATGGAAATTGCGTCGCTATGAAATACTATGTGTTCTAAGACACTTCCTTCTAAATCGAGTTACGTTTCTATGGAAACGACAGGATTCTCTTTTGGGATACGACAATCTCATTTCCGATCCACTAATCCTTCTTTACTGCATCGCTCACTCCCACTCATTGACGAATTCAGACGGAAATTGCGTCGCTATGAAATACTATGGGTTCTATGACATTTCCTTCTAAATCGAGTAACGTTTCTATGGAAACACCAGGATTTTCTTTTGGGATACGACAATCACATTTCCGATCCACTAATCCTTCTTTACTGCATCCCTCACTCCCACTCATTGACGAATTCACACGGAAATTGCGTCGCTATAAAATACTATGGGTTCTATGACTTCTCCTTCTAAACCGAGTAACGTTTCTATGGAAACGACAGGATTTTCTTCTGGGATACGACAATCTCATTTCCGATCCACTAATCCTTCTTTACTGCATCCCTCACTCCCACACATTGACGAATTCACACGGAAATAGCGTCGCTATGAAATACTATGTGTTCTAAGACATTTCCTTCTAAATCGAGTAACGTTTCTATGGGCACGACAGGATTTTCTTTTGGGATACGACAATCTCATTTCCGATCCACTAATCCTTCTTTACTGCATCCCTCACTCCCACTCATTGACGAATTCACACGGAAATTGCGTCGCAATGAATTACTATGGGTTCTATGACTTCTCCTTCTAAATGGAGTAACGTTTCTGTGGAAACAACAGGATTTTCTTTTGGGATACGACAATCTCATTTCCGATGCACTAATCTTTCTTTACTGCATCTCTCACTCCCACTCATTAACTAATTCACACGGAAATTGCGTCGCTATGAGATACTATGCGTTCTAAGACATTTCCTTCTAAATCGAGTAACGTTTCTATGGAAACGACAGGATTTTCTTTTGGGATACGACAATCACATTTCCGATCCACTAATTTTTCTTTACTGCATCCCTCACTCCCACACATTCACGAATTAACACAGCAATTGCGTCGCAATGAAATACTATGGGTTCTAAGACATTTCCTTCTAAATCGAGTAACGTTTCTATGGAAACGACAGGATTTTCTTTTGGGATACGACAATTTCATTTCCGATCCACTAATCCTTCTTTACTGCATCCCTCACTCCCACTCATTGACGAATTCACACGGAAATTGCGTCGCTATGAAATACTATGGGTTCTATGACATTTCCTTCTAAATCGAGTAATGTTTCTATGGAAACGACAGGATTTTCTTTTGGGATACGACAATCTCATTTCCGATCCACTAATCCTTCTTTACTGCATCCCTCACTCCCACTCATTGACGAATTCACACGGAAATTGCGTCGCTATGAAATACTATGGGTTCTATGACTTCTCCTTCTAACTCGAGTACTGTTTCTATGGAAACGACAGGATTTTCTTTTGGGATACGACAATCACATTTCCGATCCACTAATCCTTCTTTACTGCATCCCTCACTCCCACTCATTGACGAATTCACAAGGAAATTGCGTCGCTATGAAATACTATGGGTTCTAAGACTTCTCCTTCTAAATCGAGTAACGTTTTTATGGAAACGACAGGATTTTCTTCCGGGATACGACAATCTCATTTTCGATCCACTAATCCTTCTTTACTGCATCCCTCACTCCCACACATTGACGAATTCACACGGAAATTGCGTCGCTATGAAATACTATGTGTTCTAAGACATTTCCTTCTAAATCGAGTAACGTTTCTATGGAAACGACAGGATTTTTTTTTGGGATACGACAATCTCATTTCCGATCCACTAATCCTTCTTTACTTCATCCCTCACTCTCACACATTGACGAATTCACACGGAAATTGCGTCGCTATGAAATACTATGGGTTCTATGACTTCTCCTTCTAAATCGAGTAACGTTTCTATGGAAACGACAGGATTTTCTTTTTTGATACGACAATCTCATTTCCGATCCACTAATCCTTCTTTACTGCAGCCCTCACTCCCACACATTGACGAATTCACACGGAAATTGCGTCGCTATGAAATACTATGTGTTCTAAGCCATTTCCTTCTAAATCGAGTAACGTTGCTATGGAAACGACAGGATTTTCTTTTGGGATACGACAATCATATTTCCGATCCACTAATCCTTCTTTACTGCATCCCTCACTCCCACACATTGACGAATTCACACGGAAAATGCGTCGCTATGAAATACTATGGGTTCTATGACTTCTCCATCTAAATCGAGTAACGTTTCTATGGAAACGACAGGACTTTCTTCTGGGATACAACAATCTCATTTCCGATCCACTAATCCTTCTTTACTGCATCCCTCACTCCCACTCATTGACGAATTCACACGGAAATTGCGTCGCTATGAAATACTATGGGTTCTATGACATTTCCTTCTAAATCGAGTACTGTTTCTATGGAAACGACAGAATTTTCTTTTGGGATACGACATTCACATTTCCGATCCACTAATCCTTCTTTACTGCATCCCTCACTCCCACTCATTGACGAATTCACACGGAAATTGCGTCGCTATGAAATACTATGGGTTCTATGACTTCTCCTTCAAAATGGAGTAAGGTTTCTATGGAAACGACAGGAATTTCTTCTGGGATACGACAATCTCATTTCCGATCCACTAATCCTTCTTTACTGCATCCCTCACTCCCACACATTGACGAATTCACACGGAAATTGCGTCGCTATGAAATACTATGTGTTCTAAGACATTTCCTTCCAAATCGAGTAACGTTTCTATGGAAACGACAGGATTTTCTTTTGGGATACGACAATCACATTTCCGATCCAGTAATCCTTCGTTACTGCATCCCTAACTCCCACACATTGACGAATTCACACGGAAATTGCGTCGCTATGAAATACTATGTGTTCTAAGACATTTCCTTCTAAATCGAGTAACGTTTCTATGGAAACGACAGGATTTTCTTTTTGGATACGACAATCTCATTTCCGATCCACTAATCCTTCTTTACTGCATCCCTCACTCCCACTCATTGACGAATTCACACGGAAATTGCGTCGCTATGAAATACTGTGGGATCTATGACTTCTCCTTCTAAATCGAGTAACGTTTCTATGGAAACGACAGGATTTTCTTTTGGGATACGACAATCTCATTTCCGATCCACTAATCCTTCTTTACTGCATCTCTCACTCCCACTCATTGACGAATTCACACGGAAATTGCGTCGCTATGAGATACTATGTGTTCTAAGACATTTCCTTCTAAATCGAGTAACGTTTCTATGGAAACGACAGGATTTTCTTTTGGGATACGACAATCACATTTCCGATATACTAATCCTTATTTACTGCATCACTCACTCCGTCACATTGACGAATTAACTCAGCAATTGCGTCGCTATGAAATACTATGTGTTCTATGACTTCTCCTTCTAAATCGAGTAACGTTTCTATGGTAACGACAGGATTTTCTTTTGGGATACGACAATCTCATTTCCGATCAACTAATCCCTTTTTACTGCATCCCTCACTCCCATTCATTGACGAATTCAGACGGAAATTGCGTCGCTATGAAATACTATGTGTTCTGAGACATTTAGTTTTTAATCGAGTAACGTTTCTATGGAAACGACAGGATTTTCTTTGGGATACGACAATCACATTTCTGATCCACTAATCCTTCTTTACTGCATCCCTCACTCCCACACATTGACGAATTCACACGGAAATTGCGTCGCTATGAAATACTATGTGTTCTAAGACATTTCCTTCTAAATCGAGTAACGATTTTATGGCAACGACAGGATTTTTTTTGGGATACGACAGTCACATTTCCGATCCACTAATCCTTCTTTACTGCATCCCTCACTCCCACTCATTGACGAGTTCACACGGAAATTGCGTCGCTATGAAATACTATGTGTTCTAAGACATTTCCTTCCAAATCGAGTAACGTTTCTATGGAAACGACAGGATTTTCTTTTGGGATACGACAATCACATTTCCGATCCAGTAATCCTTCGTTACTGCATCCCTAACTCCCACACATTGACGAATTCACACGGAAATTGCGTCGCTATGAAATACTATGTGTTCTAAGACATTTCCTTCTAAATCGAGTAACGATTTTATGGCAACGACAGGATTTTTTTTGGGATACGACAGTCACATTTCCGATCCACTAATCCTTCTTTACTGCATCCCTCACTCCCACACATTGACGAATTCACACGGAAATTGCGTCGCTATGAAATACTATGTGTTCTAAGACATTTCCTTCCTAATCGAGTAACGTTTCTATGGAAACGACAGGATTTTCTTTTGGGATACGACAATCACATTTCCGATCCAGTAATCCTTCGTTACTGCATCCCTAACTCCCACACATTGACGAATTCACACGGAAATTGCGTCGCTATGAAATACTATGTGTTCTAAGACATTTCCTTCTAAATCGAGTAACGTTTCTATGGAAACGACAGGATTTTCTTTTTGGATACGACAATCTCATTTCCGATCCACTAATCCTTCTTTACTGCATCCCTCACTCCCACTCATTGACGAATTCACACGGAAATTGCGTCGCAATGAATTACTATGGGTTCTATGACTTCTCCTTCTAAATGGAGTAACGTTTCTGTGGAAACAACAGGATTTTCTTTTGGGATACGACAATCTCATTTCCGATCCACTAATCTTTCTTTACTGCATCTCTCACTCCCACTCATTAACTAATTCACACGGAAATTGCGTCGCTATGAGATACTATGCGTTCTAAGACATTTCCTTCTAAATCGAGTAACGTTTCTATGGAAACGACAGGATTTTCTTTTGGGATACGACAATCACATTTCCGATCCACTAATTTTTCTTTACTGCATCCCTCACTCCCACACATTCACGAATTAACACAGCAATTGCGTCGCAATGAAATACTATGGGTTCTAAGACATTTCCTTCTAAATCGAGTAACGTTTCTATGGAAACGACAGGATTTTCTTTTGGGATACGACAATTTCATTTCCGATCCACTAATCCTTCTTTACTGCATCCCTCACTCCCACTCATTGACGAATTCACACGGAAATTGCGTCGCTATGAAATACTATGGGTTCTATGACATTTCCTTCTAAATCGAGTAATGTTTCTATGGAAACGACAGGATTTTCTTTTGGGATACGACAATCTCATTTCCGATCCACTAATCCTTCTTTACTGCATCCCTCACTCCCACTCATTGACGAATTCACACGGAAATTGCGTCGCTATGAAATACTATGGGTTCTATGACTTCTCCTTCTAACTCGAGTACTGTTTCTATGGAAACGACAGGATTTTCTTTTGGGATACGACAATCACATTTCCGATCCACTAATCCTTCTTTACTGCATCCCTCACTCCCACTCATTGACGAATTCACAAGGAAATTGCGTCGCTATGAAATACTATGGGTTCTAAGACTTCTCCTTCTAAATCGAGTAACGTTTTTATGGAAACGACAGGATTTTCTTCCGGGATACGACAATCTCATTTTCGATCCACTAATCCTTCTTTACTGCATCCCTCACTCCCACACATTGACGAATTCACACGGAAATTGCGTCGCTATGAAATACTATGTGTTCTAAGACATTTCCTTCTAAATCGAGTAACGTTTCTATGGAAACGACAGGATTTTTTTTTGGGATACGACAATCTCATTTCCGATCCACTAATCCTTCTTTACTTCATCCCTCACTCTCACACATTGACGAATTCACACGGAAATTGCGTCGCTATGAAATACTATGGGTTCTATGACTTCTCCTTCTAAATCGAGTAACGTTTCTATGGAAACGACAGGATTTTCTTTTTTGATACGACAATCTCATTTCCGATCCACTAATCCTTCTTTACTGCAGCCCTCACTCCCACACATTGACGAATTCACACGGAAATTGCGTCGCTATGAAATACTATGTGTTCTAAGCCATTTCCTTCTAAATCGAGTAACGTTGCTATGGAAACGACAGGATTTTCTTTTGGGATACGACAATCATATTTCCGATCCACTAATCCTTCTTTACTGCATCCCTCACTCCCACACATTGACGAATTCACACGGAAAATGCGTCGCTATGAAATACTATGGGTTCTATGACTTCTCCATCTAAATCGAGTAACGTTTCTATGGAAACGACAGGACTTTCTTCTGGGATACAACAATCTCATTTCCGATCCACTAATCCTTCTTTACTGCATCCCTCACTCCCACTCATTGACGAATTCACACGGAAATTGCGTCGCTATGAAATACTATGGGTTCTATGACATTTCCTTCTAAATCGAGTACTGTTTCTATGGAAACGACAGAATTTTCTTTTGGGATACGACATTCACATTTCCGATCCACTAATCCTTCTTTACTGCATCCCTCACTCCCACTCATTGACGAATTCACACGGAAATTGCGTCGCTATGAAATACTATGGGTTCTATGACTTCTCCTTCAAAATGGAGTAAGGTTTCTATGGAAACGACAGGAATTTCTTCTGGGATACGACAATCTCATTTCCGATCCACTAATCCTTCTTTACTGCATCCCTCACTCCCACACATTGACGAATTCACACGGAAATTGCGTCGCTATGAAATACTATGTGTTCTAAGACATTTCCTTCCAAATCGAGTAACGTTTCTATGGAAACGACAGGATTTTCTTTTGGGATACGACAATCACATTTCCGATCCAGTAATCCTTCGTTACTGCATCCCTAACTCCCACACATTGACGAATTCACACGGAAATTGCGTCGCTATGAAATACTATGTGTTCTAAGACATTTCCTTCTAAATCGAGTAACGTTTCTATGGAAACGACAGGATTTTCTTTTTGGATACGACAATCTCATTTCCGATCCACTAATCCTTCTTTACTGCATCCCTCACTCCCACTCATTGACGAATTCACACGGAAATTGCGTCGCTATGAAATACTGTGGGATCTATGACTTCTCCTTCTAAATCGAGTAACGTTTCTATGGAAACGACAGGATTTTCTTTTGGGATACGACAATCTCATTTCCGATCCACTAATCCTTCTTTACTGCATCTCTCACTCCCACACATTGACGAATTCACACGGAAATTGCGTCGCTATGAGATACTATGTGTTCTAAGACATTTCCTTCTAAATCGAGTAACGTTTCTATGGAAACGACAGGATTTTCTTTTGGGATACGACAATCACATTTCCGATATACTAATCCTTATTTACTGCATCACTCACTCCGTCACATTGACGAATTAACTCAGCAATTGCGTCGCTATGAAATACTATGTGTTCTATGACTTCTCCTTCTAAATCGAGTAACGTTTCTATGGTAACGACAGGATTTTCTTTTGGGATACGACAATCTCATTTCCGATCAACTAATCCCTTTTTACTGCATCCCTCACTCCCATTCATTGACGAATTCAGACGGAAATTGCGTCGCTATGAAATACTATGTGTTCTGAGACATTTAGTTTTTAATCGAGTAACGTTTCTATGGAAACGACAGGATTTTCTTTGGGATACGACAATCACATTTCTGATCCACTAATCCTTCTTTACTGCATCCCTCACTCCCACACATTGACGAATTCACACGGAAATTGCGTCGCTATGAAATACTATGTGTTCTAAGACATTTCCTTCTAAATCGAGTAACGATTTTATGGCAACGACAGGATTTTTTTTGGGATACGACAGTCACATTTCCGATCCACTAATCCTTCTTTACTGCATCCCTCACTCCCACTCATTGACGAGTTCACACGGAAATTGCGTCGCTATGAAATACTATGTGTTCTAAGACATTTCCTTCCAAATCGAGTAACGTTTCTATGGAAACGACAGGATTTTCTTTTGGGATACGACAATCACATTTCCGATCCAGTAATCCTTCGTTACTGCATCCCTAACTCCCACACATTGACGAATTCACACGGAAATTGCGTCGCTATGAAATACTATGTGTTCTAAGACATTTCCTTCTAAATCGAGTAACGATTTTATGGCAACGACAGGATTTTTTTTGGGATACGACAGTCACATTTCCGATCCACTAATCCTTCTTTACTGCATCCCTCACTCCCACACATTGACGAATTCACACGGAAATTGCGTCGCTATGAAATACTATGTGTTCTAAGACATTTCCTTCCTAATCGAGTAACGTTTCTATGGAAACGACAGGATTTTCTTTTGGGATACGACAATCACATTTCCGATCCAGTAATCCTTCGTTACTGCATCCCTAACTCCCACACATTGACGAATTCACACGGAAATTGCGTCGCTATGAAATACTATGTGTTCTAAGACATTTCCTTCTAAATCGAGTAACGTTTCTATGGAAACGACAGGATTTTCTTTTGGGATACGACAATCACATTTCCGATATACTCATCCTTATTTACTGCATCACTCACTCCCACACATTGACGAATTAACTCAGCAATTGCGTCGCTATGCAATACTATGTGTTCTATGACTTCTCCTTCTAAATCGAGTAACGTTTCTATGGTAACGACAGGATTTTCTTTTGGGATACGACAATCTCATTTCCGATCCACTGATGCTTATTTACTGCATCCCTCACTCCCACACATTGACGAATTAACACAGCAATTGCGTCGCTATGAAATACTATGTGTTCTGAGACATTTCGTTCTAAATCGAGTAACGTTTCTATGGAAACGACAGGATTTTCTTTGGGATACGACAATCACATTTCTGATCCACTAATCCTTTACTGCATCCCTCACTCCCACACATTGACGAATTCACACGGAAATTGCGTCGCTATGAAATACTATGTGTTCTAAGACATTTCCTTCTAAATCGAGTAACGTTTCTATGGTAACGACAGGATTTTCTTTTGGGATACGACAATCTCATTTCCGATCCACTAATCCTTCTTTACTGCGTCTCTCACTCCCACTCATTGACGAATTCAGACGGAAATTGCGTCGCTATGAAATACAATGTGTTCTGAGACATTTCGTTCTAAATCGAGTAACGTTTCTACGGGGAACGACAGGATTTTCTTTTGGGATACGACAATCTCATTTCCGATCCACTAATCCTTCTTTACGGCATCCCTCACTCCCACTCATTGACGAATTCAGACGGAAATTGCGTCGCTATGAAATACTATGTGTTCTGAGACATTTCGTTCTAAATCGAGCAACGTTTCTATGGAAACGACAGGATTTTCTTTGGGATACGACAATCACATTTCCGATCCACTAATCCTTCTTTACTGCATCCCTCACTTCCACACATTGACGAATTCACACGGAAATTGCGTCGCTATGAAATACTATGTGTTCTAAGACATTTCCTTCTAAATCGAGTAACGTTTCTATGGGAACGACAGGATTTTCTTTTGGGATACGACAATCACATTTCCGATCCACTAATCCTTCTTTACTGCATCCCTCACTCCCACACATTGACGAATTCACACGGAAATTGCGTCGCTATGAAATACTATGTGTTCTAAGACATTTCCTTCTTAATCGAGTAACGTTTCTATGGAAACGACAGGATTTTCTTTTGGGATACGACAATCTCATTTCCGATCCACTAATCCTTCTTTACTGCATCCCTCACTCCCACTCATTGACGAATTCACACGGAAATTGCGCCGCTATGAAATACTATGGGTTCTATGACTTCTCCTTCTAAATCGAGTAACGTTTCTATGGAAACGACAGGATTTTCTATTGGGATACGACAATCTCATTTCCGATCCACTATTCCTTCTTTACTGCATCTCTCACTCCCACTCATTGACGAATTCACACGGAGATTGCGTCGCTATGAGATACTATGTGTTCTAAGACATTTCCTTCTAAATCGAGTATCGTTTCTATGGAAACGACAGGATTTTCTTTTGGGATACGACAATCACATTTCCGATCCACTAATCCTTATTTACTGCATCCCTCACTCCCACACATTGACGAATTAACACAGCAATTGCGTCGCTCTGAAATACTATGTGTTCTATGACTTCTCCTTCTAAATCGAGTAACGTTTCTATGGTAAAGACATAATTTTCTTTTGGGATACGACAATCTCATTTCCGATCCACTATTCCTTCTTTACTGCATCCCTCACTCCCACTCATTGACGAATTCAGACGGAAATTGCGTCGCTATGAAATACTATGTGTTCTGAGACATTTCGTTCTAAATCGAGTAGCGTTTCTATGGAAACGACAGGATTTTCTTTTGTGATACGACAATCACATTTCTGATCCACTAATCCTTCTTTACTGCATCCCTCACTCCCACACATTGACGAATTCACACGGAAATTGCGTCGCTATGACATACTATGTGTTCTAAGACATTTCCTTCTAAATCGAGTAACGTTTTTATGGAAACGACAGGATTTTTTTTGGGATACGACAGTCACATTTCCGATCCACTAATCCTTCTTTACTGCATCCCTCACTCCCACTCATTGACGAATTCTCACGGAAATTGCGTCGCTATGAAATACTATGTGTTCTATGACTTCTCCTTGTAAATAGAGTAACGTTTCTATGGAAACGACAGGATTTTCTTTTGGGATACGACAATCTCATTTCCGATCCACTAATCCTTCTTTACTGCATCTCTCACTCCCACTCATTGACGAATTCACACGGAAATTGCGTCGCTATGACATACTATGTGTTCTGAGACATTTCGTTCTAAATCGAGTAACGTTTCTATGGAAACGACTGGATTTTCTTTGGGATACGACAATCACATTTCTGATCCACTAATCCTTCTTTACTGCATCCCTCACTCCCACACATTGACGAATTCACACGGAAATTGCGTCGCTATGAAATACTTTGTGTTCTAAGACATTACCTTCTAAATCGAGTAACGTTTCTATGGAAACGACAGGATTTTTCTTGGGATACGACAATCACATTTCCGATCCACTAATCCATCTTTACCTCATCCCTCACTCCCACTCATTGACGAGTTCACACGGAAATTGCATCCCTATGAGATACTATGTGTTCTAAGACATTTCCTTCTAAATCGAGTAACGTATCTATGGAAACGACAGGATTTTCTTTTGGGATACGACAATCACATTTCCGATCCACTAATCCTTCTTTACTGCATCCCTCACTCCCACACATTGACGAATTAACACAGCAATTGCGTCGCTATGAAATACTATGTGTTCTATGACTTCTCCTTCTTAATCGAGTAACGTTTCTATGGTAACGACAGGATTTTCTTTTGGGATACGACAATCTCATTTCCGATCCACTAATCCTTCTTTACTGCATCCCTCACTCCCACTCATTGACGAATTCAGACGGAAATTGCGTCGCTATGAAATACTATGTGTTCCGAGACATTTCGTTCTAAATCGAGTAACGTTTATATGGAAACGACAGGATTTTCTTTGGGATACGACAATCACATTTCTGATCCACTAATCCTTTACTGCATCCCTCACTCCCACACATTGACGAATACACACCGAAATTGCGTCGCTATGAAATACTATGTGTTCTAAGACATTTCCTTCTAAATCGAGTAACGTTTCTATGGAAACGACAGGATTTTCTTTTGGGATACGACATTCACATTTCCGATCCACTAATCCTTCTTTACTGCATCCCTCACTCCCACTCATTGGCGAATTCACACGGAAATTTCGTCGCTATGAAATACTATGTGTTCTATGACTTCTCCTTCTAAATCGAGTAACGTTTCTATGGAAACGACAGGATTTTCTTCTGGGATACGACAATCTCATTTCCGATCCACTAATTCTTCTTTGCTGCATCCCTCACTCCCACTCATTGACGAATTCACACGGAAATTGCGTCGCTATGAAATACTATGTGTTCTAAGACATTTCCTTCTATATCGACTAACGTTTCTATGGAAACGACAGGATTTTCTTTTGGGATACGACAATCACATTTCCGGTCCACTAATCCTTGATTACTGCATCCCTAACTCCCACACATTGACGAATTCACACGGAAATTGCGTCGCTATGAAATACTATGTGTTCTAAGACATTTCCTTCTAAATCGAGTAACGTTTCTATGGAAACGACAGGATTTTCTTTCGGGATACGACAATCTCATTTCTGATCCACTAATCCTTCTTTACTGCATCCCTCACTCCCACTCATTGACGAATTCACACGGAAATTGCGTCGCTATGAAATACTATGGGTTCTATGACTTCTCCTTCTAAATCGAGTAACGTTTCTATGGAAACGACAGGATTTTCTTTTGGGATACGACAATCTCATTTCCGATCCACTAATCCGTCTTTACTGCATCTCTCACTCCCACTCATTGGCGAATTCACACGGAAATTGCGTCGCTGTGAGATACTATGTGTTCTAAGACATTTCCTTCTAAATCGAGTAACGTTTCTATGGAAACAACAGGATTTTCTTTTGGGATACGACAATCATGTTTCCGATCAACTAATCCTTATTTACTGCATCCATCACTCCCACACATTGACGAATTAACACAGCAATTGCGTCGCTATGAAATACTATGTGTTCTATGACTTCTCCTTCTAAATCGAGTAACGTTTCTATGGTAACGACAGGATTTTCTTTTGGGATACGACAATCTCATTTCCGATCCACTATTCCTTCTTTACTGCAACCCTCACTCCCACTCACTGACGAATTCAGACGGAAATTGCGTCGCTATGAAATACTATGTGTTCTGAGACATTTCGTTCTAAATCGAGCATCGTTTCTATGGAAACGACAGGATTTTCTTTGGGATACGGCAGTCACATTTCCGATCCACTAATCCTTCTTTACTGCATCCCTCACTCCCACTCATTGACGAATTCTCACGGAAATTGCGTCGCTATGAAATACTATGTGTTCTATGACTTCTCCTTGTAAATAGAGTAACGTTTCTATGGAAACGACAGGATTTTCTTTTGGGATACGACAATCTCATTTCCGATCCACTAATCCTTCTTTACTGCATCTCTCACTCCCACTCATTGACGAATTCACACGGAAATTGCGTCGCTATGACATACTATGTGTTCTGAGACATTTCGTTCGAAATCGAGTAACGTTTCTATGGAAACGACTGGATTTTCTTTGGGATACGACAATCACATTTCTGATCCACTAATCCTTCTTTACTGCATCCCTCACTAACACTCATTGACGAATTCAGACGGAAATTGCGTCGCTATGAAATACTATGTGTTCTGAGACATTTCGTTCTAAATCGAGCATTGTTTCTATGGAAACGACAGGATTTTCTTTGGGATACGACAATCACATTTCCGATCCACTAATTCTTCTTTACTGCATCCCTCACTCCCACACATTGACGAATTCACACGGAAATTTCGTCGCTATGAAATACTTTGTGTTCTAAGACATTACCTTCTAAATCGAGTAACGTTTCTATGGAAACGACAGGATTTTTCTTGGGATACGACAATCACATTTCCGATCCACTAATCCATCTTTACCTCATCCCTCACTCCCACTCATTGACGAGTTCACACGGAAATTGCGTCGCTATGAGATACTATGTGATCTAAAAAATTTCCTTCTAAATCCAGTAACGTATCTATGGAAACGACAGGATTTTCTTTGGGATACGACAATCACATTTCTGATCCACTAATCCTTTACTGCATCGCTCACTCCCACACATTGACGAATACACACCGAAATTGCGTCGGTATGAAATACTATGTGTTCTAAGACATTTCCTTCTAAATCGAGTAACGTTTCTATGGAAACGACAGGATTTTCTTTTGGGATACGACATTCACATTTCCGATCCACTAATCCTTCTTTACTGCATCCCTCACTCCCACTCATTGACGAATTCAGACGGAAATTTCGTCGCTATGAAATACTATGTGTTCTATGACTTCTCCTTCTAAATCGAGTAACGTTTCTATGGAAACGACAGGATTTTCTTCTGGGATACGACAATCTCATTTCCGATCCACTAATCCTTCTTTACTGCATCCCTCATTCCCACTCATTGACGAATTCACACGGAAATTGCGTCGCTATGAAATACTATGTGTTCTAAGACATTTCCTTCTAAATCGACTAACGTTTCTATGGAAACGACAGGATTTTCTTTTGGGATACGACAATCACATTTCCGATCCACTAATCCTTGATTACTGCATCCCTAACTCCCACACATTGACGAATTCACACGGAAATTGCGTCGCTATGAAATACTATGTGTTCTAAGACATTTCCTTCTAAATCGAGTAACGTTTCTATGGAAACGACAGGATTTTCTTTGGGATATGACAATCACATTTCTGATCCACTAATCCTTTACTGCATCCCTCACTCCCACACATTGACGAATACACACCCAAAATTGCGTCGCTATGAAATACTATGTGTTCTAAGACATTTCCTTCTAAATCGAGTAACGTTTCTATGGAAACGACAGGATTTTTTTTGGGATACGACAATCACATTTCCGATCCACTAATCCTTCATTACTGCATCCCTCACTCCCACTCATTGACGAATTCACACGGAAATTGCGTCGCTATGAAATACTATGGGTTCTATGACTTCTCCTTCTACATCGAGTAACGTTTCTACGGAAACGACAGGATTTTCTTTTGGGATACGACAATCACATTTCCGATCCACTAATCCTTCTTTACTGCATCCCTCACTCCCACACATTGACGAATTAACACTGCATTTGCGTCGCAATGAAATACTATGGGTTCTAAGACATTTCCTTCTAAATCGAGTAACGTTTCTATGGAAACGACAGGATTTTCTTCTGGGATACGACAATCTCATTTCCGATCCACTAATCCTTCTTTACTGCATCCCTCACTCCCACTCATTGACGAATTTACACGGAAATTGCGTCGCTATGAAATACTATGTGTTCTAAGACATTTCCTTCTAAATCGACTAACGTTTCTATGGAAACGACAGGATTTTCTTTTGGGATACGACAATCACATTTCCGATCCACTAATCCTTGATTACTGCATCCCTAACTCCCACACATTGACGAATTCACACGGAAATTGCGTCGCTATGAAATACTATGTGTTCTAAGACATTTCCTTCTAAATCGAGTAACGTTTCTATGGAAACGACAGGATTTTCTTTCGGGATACGACAATCTCATTTCTGATCCACTAATCCTTCTTTACTGCATCCCTCACTCCCACTCATTGATGAATTCACACGGAAATTGCGTCGCTATGAAATACTATGTGTTCTGAGACATTTCGTTCTAAATCGAGCAACGTTTCTATGGAAACGACAGGATTTTCTTTGGGATACGACAATCACATTTCCGATCCACTAATCCTTCTTTACTGCATCCCTCACTCCCACACATTGACGAATTCACACGGAAATTGCGTCGCTATGAAATACTTTGTGTTCTAAGACATTACCTTCTAAATCGAGTAACGTTTCTATGGAAACGACAGGCTTTTTCTTGGGATACGACAATCACATTTCCGATCCACTAATCCATCTTTACCTCATCCCTCACTCCCACTCATTGCCGAGTTCACACGGAAATTGCGTCGCTATGAGATACTATGTGTTCTAAGACATTTCCTTCTAAATCGAGTAACGTATCTATGGAAACGACACGATTTTCTTTTGGGATACGACAATCACATTTCCGATCCACTAATCCATATTTACTGCATCCCTCACTCCCACACATTGACGAATTAACACAGCAATTGCGTCGCTATGAAATACTATGTGTTCTACGACTTCTCCTTCTAAATCGAGTAACGTTTCTATGGTACGACAGGATTTTCTTTTGGGATACGACAATCTCATTTCCGATCCACTAATCCTTCTTTACTGCATCCCTCACTCCCACTCATTGACGAATTCAGACGGAAATTGCGTCGCTATGAAATACTATGTGCTCTGAGACACTTCGTTCTAAATCGAGTAACGTTTCTATGGAAACGACAGGATTTTCTTTGGGATACGACAATCACATTTCTGATCCACTAATCCTTTACTGCATCCCTCACTCCCACACATTGACGAATACACACCGAAATTGCGTCGCTATGAAATACTATGTGTTCTAAGACATTTCCTTCTAAATCGAGTAACGTTTCTATGGAAACGACAGGATTTTTTTTGGGATACGACAATCACATTTCCGATCCACTAATCTTCTTTACTGCATCCCTCACTTCCACTCATTGACGAATTCGCACGGAAATTGCGTCGCTATGAAATACTATGGGTTCTATGACTTCTCCTTCCAAATCAAGTAACGTTTCTATGGAAACGACAGGATTTTTTTTTGGGATACGACAATCACATTTCCGATCCACTAAGCCTTCTTTACTGCATCCCTCACTCCCACACATTGACGAGTTCACACGGAAATTGCGTCGCTACGAAATACTATGTGTTCTAAGACATTTCTTTCTAAATCGAGTAACGTTTCTGTGGAAACGACAGGATTTTCTTTTGGGATACGACAATCTCATTTCCGATCCACTAATCCTTCTTTACTGCATCCCTCACTCCCACTCATTGACGAATTCAGACGGAAATTGCGTCGCTATGAAATACTATGTGTTCTGGGACATTTCGTTCTAAATCGAGCAACGTTTCTATGGAAACGACAGGATTTTCTTTTGGGATACGACAATCACATTTCCGATCCACTAATCCTTCTTTACTGCATCCCTCACTCCCACACATTGACGAATTCACACGGAAATTGCGTCGCTATGAAATACTTTGTGTTCTAAGACATTACCTTCTAAATCGAGTAACGTTTCTATGGAAACGACAGGATTTTTCTTGGGATACGACAATCACATTTCCGATCCACTAATCCATCTTTACCTCATCCCTCACTCCCACTCATTGACGAATTCACACGGAAATTGCGTCGCTATGAAATACTATGGGTTCTATGACTTCTCCTTCTAAATCGAGTAACGTTTCCATAGAAACGACAGGATTTTCTTTTGGGATACGACAATCACATTTCCGATCCACTAATCCTTCTTTACTGCATCCCTCACTCCCACACATTGACGAGTTCACACGGAAATTGCGTCGCTATGAAAGACTATGTGCTCTAAGACATTTCCTTCTAAATCGATTAACGTTTCTATGGAAACGACAGGATTTTCTTTTGGGATACGACAATCACATTTCCGATCCACTAATCCTTCTTTACTGCATCCCTCACTCCCACTCATTGACGAATTCACACGGAAATTGCGTCGCTATGAAATACTATGTGTTTTAAGACATTTCCTTCTAAATCGAGTATCGTTTCTATGGAAACGACTGGCTTTTCTTTTGCGATACGAGTATCTCGTTCTCGATGCACTATTCCTTCTTTATTGCATCCCTAGCTCCCTCACATTGTCGAATTAACACAGAAATTGAGTCGCTATGAAATACTATGGGTCCTATGACTTCTCCTTCTAAATCGAGTAACGTTTCTATGGAAACGACAGGAATTTCTTTTGGGATACGACAATCACATTTCCGATCCACTAATCCTTCTTTACTGCATCCCTCACTCCCACACATTGACGAATTCACACGGAATTTGCGTCGCTATGAAATACTATGGGTTCTTTGACTTCTCCTTCTAAATCGAGTAACGTTTCTATGGAAACCCAAGGATTTTCTTTTGGGATACGACTTTCTCCTTTGCGATGCACTATTCCTTCTTTACTGTATCCCTCGCTCCCTCACATTGATGAATTAACACAGAAATTGCGTCGGTATGAAATACTTTGGGTTCTATGACTTCACCTTCTAAATCGAGTATCGTTTCTATGGGAACCACAGGATTTTCTTTTTGGGATACGACTTTCACCTTTCCGATGCACTAATCCTTCTTTACTGCAGCCCTCACTCCCACACATTGTCGAATTCACACGGAAATTGCGTCGCTATGAAATACTATGTTTTCTAAGACATTTCCTTCTAAATCGAGTAACGTTACTATGGAAACGACAGGATTTTCTTTTGGGATACGACAATCACATTTCCGATCCACTAATCCTTCTTTACTGCATCCCTCACTCCCACTCATTGGCGAATTCACACGGAAATTTCGTCGCTATGAGACACTATGTGTTCTATGACTTCTCCTTCTAAATCGAGTAACGTTTCTATGGAAACGACAGGATTTTCTTCTGGGATACGACAATCTCATTTCCGATCCACTAATCCTTCTTTACTGCATCCCTCACTCCCACTCATTGAAGAATTCACACGGAAATTGCGTCGCTATGAAATACTATGGGTTCTAAGACATTTCCTTCTAAATCGACTAACGTTTCTATGGAAACGACAGGATTTTCTTTTGGGATACGACAATCACATTTCCGATCCACTAATCCTTGATTACTGAATCCCTAACTCCCACACAGTGACGAATTCACACGGAAATTGCGTCGCTATGAAATACTATGTGTTCTAAGACATTTCCTTCTAAATCGAGTAACGTTTCTATGGAAACGACAGGATTTTCTTTCGGGATACGACAATCTCATTTCTGATCCACTAATCCTTCTTTACTGCATCCCTCACCCCCACTCATTGACGAATTCACACGGAAATTGCGTCGCTATGAAATACTATGGGTTCTATGACTTCTCCTTCTAAATCGAGCAACGTTTCTATGGAAACGACAGGATTTTCTTTTGGGATACGACAATCTCATTTCCGATCCACTAATCCTTCTTTACTGCATCTCTCACTCCCACTCATTGGCGAATTCAGACGGAAATTGCGTCGCTATGAAATACTATGTGTTCTGAGACATTTCGTTCTAAATCGAGTAACGTTTCTATGGAAACGACAGGATTATCTTTGGGATACGACAATCACATTTCTGATCCACTAATCCTTCTTTACTGCATCCCTCACTCCCACACATTGACGAATCCACACGGAAATTGCGTCGCTATGAAATGCTATGTGTTCTAAGACATTTCCTTCTAAATCGAGTAACGTTTCTATGGAAACGACAGGATTTTTTTTGGGATACGACAATCACATTTCCGTTCCACTAATCTTCTTTACTGCATCCCTCACTCCCACTCATTGACGAATTCGCACGGAAATTGCGTCGCTATGAAATACTATGGGTTCTATGACTTCTCCTTCCAAATCAAGTAACGTTTCTATGGAAACGACAGGATTTTCTTTTGGGATACGACAATCACATTTCCGATCCACTAATCCTTCTTTACTGCATCCCTCACTCCCACACATTGACGAGTTCACACGGAAATTGCGTCGCTACGAAATACTATGTGTTCTAAGACATTTCTTTCTAAATCGAGTAACGTTTCTGTGGAAACGACAGGATTTTCTTTTGGGATACGACAATCTCATTTCCGATCCACTAATCCTTCTTTACTGCATCCCTCACTCCCACTCATTGACGAATTCAGACGGAAATTGCGTCGCTATGAAATACTATGTGTTCTGGGACATTTCGTTCTAAATCGAGCAACGTTTCTATGGAAACGACAGGATTTTCTTTGGGATACGACAATCACATTTCCGATCCACTAATCCTTCTTTACTGCATCTCTCACTCCCACTCATTGGCGAATTCAGACGGAAATTGCGTCGCTATGAAATACTATGTGTTCTGAGACATTTCGTTCTAAATCGAGTAACGTGTCTATGGAAACGACAGGATTATCTTTGGGATACGACAATCACATTTCTGATCCACTAATCCTTCTTTACTGCATCCCTCACTCCCACACATTGACGAATTCACACGGAAATTGCGTCGCTATGAAATGCTATGTGTTCTAAGACATTTCCTTCTAAATCAAGTAACGTTTCTATGGAAACGACAGGATTTTTTTTGGGATACGAGAATCACATTTCCGATCCACTAATCTTCTTTACTGCATCCCTCACTCCCACTCATTGACGAATTCACACGGAAATTGCGTCGCTATGAAATACTATGGGTTCTATGACTTCTCCTTCTAAATCGAGTACCGTTTCCAGGGAAACGACAGGATTTTCTTTTGGGATACGACAATCACATTTCCGATCCACTAATCCTTCTTTACTGCATAACTCACTCCCACACATTGACGAGTTCACACGCAAATTGCGTCGCTATGAAATACTATGTGCTCTAAGACATTTCCTTCTAAATCGATTAACGTTTCTATGGAAACGACAGGATTTTCTTTTGGGATACGACAATCACATTTCCGATCCACTAATCCTTCTTTACTGCATCCCTCACTCCCACTCATTGACGAATTCACACGGAATTTGCGTCGCTATGAAATACTATGGGTTCTTTGACTTCTCCTTCTAAATCGAGTAACGTTTCTATGGAAACCCAAGGATTTTCTTTTGGGATACGACTTTCTCCTTTCCGATGCACTATTCCTTCTTTACTGTATCCCTCGCTCCCTCACATTGATGAATTAACACAGAAATTGCGTCGGTATGAAATACTTTGGGTTCTATGACTTCACCTTCTAAATCGAGCATCGTTTCTATGGGAACCACAGGATTTTCATTTGGGATACGACTTTCACCTTTCCGATGCACTATTCCTTCTTTGCTGCATCCCTCGCTCCCTCACATTGACGAATTAACAGAGAAATTGCGCCGCTATGAAATACTATGTTTTCTATGACTTCTCCTTCTAAATCGAGTAATATTTCTATGGAAACGACAGGATTCTCTTGTGGGATAGGACTATCTCCTTTCCGCTGCACTATTCCATCGTTACAGCATTCCTCGCACCCTCACATTGACGAATTAACACAGAAATTGCTTCGCTATGAAATACTTTGGGTTCTATGACTTCTCCTTCTAAATCGAGTAACGTTTCTATGGTAACGACAGGATTTTCTTTTGGGATACGACAATCTCATTTCCGATCCACTAATCCTTCTTTACTGCATCCCTCACTCCCACACATTGAAGAATTCACAAGGAAATTGCGTCGCTACGAAATACTATGTGTTCTAAGTCATTTCCATTCTAAATCGAGTAACGTTTCTATACAAACGATAGGATTTTTTTTTTGGATACGACAATCACATTCCCGATCCACTAATCCTTCTTTACTGCATCCCTCACTCCCACTCATTGACGAATTCACACGGAAATTGCGTCGCTATGAAATACTATTTGTTCTATGACTTCTCCTTCTAAATCGTGTATCGTTTCTGTGGAAACGACAGGATTTTCTTTTGGGATACGACAATCACATTTCCGATCCACTAATCCTTCTTTACAGCATTCCTCACTCCCACACATTGACGAGTTCACACGGAAATTGCGTCGCTATGAAATACTATGTGTTCTATGACTTCTCCTTGTAAATCGAGTAACGTTTCTATGGTAACGACAGGATTTTCTTTTGGGATACGACAATCTCATTTCCGATCCACTAATCCTTCTTTATCGCATCCGTCACTCCCACTCATTGACGAATTCAGACGGAAATTGCGTCGCTATGAAATACTATGTGTTCTGAGACATTTCGTTCTAAATCGAGCAACGTTTCTATGGAAACGACAGGATTTTCTTTGGGATACGACAATCACATTTCCGATCCACTAATCCTTCTTTACTGCATCCCTCACTCCCGCACATTGACGAATTCACACGGAAATTACGTCGCTATGAAATACTTTGTGTTCTAAGACATTTCCTTCTAAATCGAGTAACGTTTCTATGGAGACGACAGGATTTTCTTTGGGATACGACAATCACATTTCCGATCCACTAATCCTTCTTTACTGCATCCCTCACTGACACACATTGACGAATTCACACGGAAATTGCGTCGCTATGAAATACTATGTTTTCTAAAACATTTCCTTCTAAATCGAGTAACGTTACTATGGAAACGACAGGATTTTCTTTTGGGATACGACAATCACATTTCCGATCCACTAATCCTTATTTACTGCATTCCTCACTCCCACTCATTGACGAATTCACACGGAAATTGCGTCGCTATGAAATACTATGGGTTCTATCACTTCTCCTTCTAAATCGAGTAACGTTTCTATGGAAACGACAGGATTTTCTTCTGGGATATGACAATCTCATTTCCGATCCACTAATCCTTCTTTACTGCATCCCTCACTCCCACACATTGACGAATTCACACGGAAATTGCGTCGCTATGAAATACTATGTGTTCTAAGACATTTCCTTCTAATTCGAGTAACGTTTCTATGGAAACGACAGGATTTTCTTTTGGGATACGACAATCTCATTTCCGATCCACTAATCTTTCTTTACTGCACCCCTCACTCCCACTCATTGACGAATTCACACGGAAATTGCGTCGCTATGAAATGCTATGGGTTCTATGACTTCTCCTTCTAAATCGAGTAACGTTTCTATGGAAACGACAGGATTTTCTTTTGGGATACGACAATGATATTTCCGATCCACTAATCCTTCTTTACTGCATCCCTCACTCCCACTCATTGACGAATTCACACGGAAATTGCGTCGCTATGAAATACTATGTGTTCTAAGACATTTCCTTCTAAATCGAATAACGTTTCTATGGAAACGACAGGATTTTCTTTTGGGATACGACAATCTCATTTCCGATCCACTAATCCTTCTTTACTGCATCCCTCACTCCCACTCATTGACGAATTCACACGGAAATTGCGTCGCTATGAAATACTATGGGTTCTATGACTTCTCCTTCTAAATCGAGTAACGTTACTATGGAAACGACAGGATTTTCTTTTGGGATACGACAATCTCATTTCCGATCCACTAATCCTTCGTTACTGCATCTCTCACTCCCACTCATTGACGAATTCACACGGAAATTGCGTCGCTATGAGATACTATGTGCTCTAAGACATTTCCTTCTAAATCGAGTAACGTTTCTATGGAAACGACAGGATTTTCTTTTGGGATACGACAATCACATTTCCGATCCACTAATCCTTATTTACTGCATCCCTCACTCCCACACATTAACGAATTCACACGGAAATTGCGTCGCTATGAAATACTATGCGTTCTAAGACATTTCCTTCTAAATCGAGTAACGTTTCTATGGAAACGACAGGATTTTCTTTTGGCATACGACAATCTCATTTCCGATCCACTAATCCTTCTTTACTGCATCCCTCACTCCCACTCATTGACGAATTCACACGGAAATGGCGTCGCTATGATATACTATGGGTTCTATGACATTTCCTTCTAAATCGAGTAACGTTTCTATGGAAACGACAGGATTTTCTTTTGGGATACGACAATCACATTTCCGATCCACTAATCCTTCTTTACTGCATCCCTCACTCCCACTCATTGACGAATTCACACGGAAATTGCGTCGCTATGAAATACTATGGGTTCTATGACTTCTCCTTCTAAATCGAGTAACGTTTCTATGGAAACGACAGGATTTTCTTCTGGGATACGACAATCTCATTTCCGATCCACTAATCCTTCTTTACTGCATCCCTCACTCCCACACATTGACGAATTCACACGGAAATTGCGTCGCTATGAAATACTATGTGTTCTAAGACATTTCCTTCTAAATCGAGCAACGTTTCTATGGAAACGACAGGATTTTCTTTTGGGATACGACAATCACATTTCCGATCCACTTATCCTTCTTTACTGCATCCCTCACTCCCACACATTGACGAATTCACACGGAAATTGCGTCGCTATGAAATACTATGTGTTCTAAGACATTTCCTTCTAAATCGAGTAACGTTTCTATGGAGACGACAGGATTTTCCTTTGGGATACGACAATCTCATTTCCGATCCACTAATCCTTCTTTACTGCATCCCTCACTCCCACTCATTGACGAATTCACACGGAAATTGCGTCGCTATAAAATACTATGAGTTCTATGACTTCTCCTTCTAAATCAAGTAACGTTTCTATGGAAACGACAGGATTTTCTTTTGGGATACGACAATCACATTTCCGATCCACTAATCCTTCTTTACTGCATCCCTCACTCCCACACATTGACGAATTCACACGGAAATTGCGTCGCTATGAAATACTATGTGTTCTAAGACATTTCCTTCTAAATCGAGTAACGTTTCTATGGAAACGACAGGATTTTCTTTTGGGATACGACAATCTCATTTCCGATCCACTAATCCATCTTTACTGCATCCCTCACTCCCACTCATTGACGAATTCAAACGGAAATTGCGTCGCTATGAAATACTATGGGTTCTATGACATTTCCTTCTAAATCGAGTACTGTTTCTATGGAAACGACAGGATTTTCTTTTGGGATACGACAATCACATTTCCGATCCACTAATCCTTATTTACTGCATCCCTCACTCCCACACATTGACGAATTAACACAGCAATTGCGTCGCTATGAAATACTATGTGTTCTATGACTTCTCCTTCTAAATCGAGTAACGTTTCTATGGTAACGACAGGATTTTCTTTTGGGATACGACAATCTCATTTCCGATCCACTAATCCTTCTTTACTGCATCCCTCCACTCCCACTCATTGACGAATTCAGACGGAGATTGCGTCGCTATGAAATACTATGTGTTCTGAGACATTTCGTTCTAAATCGAGTAACGTTTCTATGGAAACGTCAGGATTTTCTTTGGGATACGACAATTACATTTCTGATCCACTAATCCTTCTTTACTGCATCCCTCACTCCCACACATTGACGAATTCACACGGAAATTGCGTCGCTATGAAATACTATGTGTTCTAAGACATTTCCTTCTAAATCGAGAAACGTTTCTATGGAAACGACAGGATTTTCTTTGGGATACGACAATCACATTTCCGATCCACTAATCCTTCTTTACTGCATCCCTCACTCCCACTCATTGACGAATTCACACGGAAATTGCGTCGCTATGAAATACTATGGGTTCTATGACTTCTCCTTCTAAATCAAGAAACGTTTCAATGGAAACGACAGGATTTTCTTTTGGGATACGACAATCACATGTCCGATCCACTAATCCTTCTTTACTGCATCCCTCACTCCCACACATTGACGAGTTCACACGGAAATTGCGTCGCTATGAAATACTATGTGTTCTATGACTCCTCCTTGTAAATCGAGTAACGTTTCTATAATAACGACAGGATTTTCTTCTAGGATACGACAATCTCATTTCCGATCCACTAATCCGTCTTTACTGCATCCCTCACTCCCACTCATTGACGAATTCAGACGGAAATTGCGTCGCTATGAAATACTATGTGTTCTGAGACATTTCGTTTAAATCGAGCAACGTTTCTATGGAAACGACAGGATTTTCTTTGGGATACGACAATCACATTTCCGATCCACTAATCCTTCTTTACTGCATCCCTCACTCCCACTCATTGACGAATTCACACGGAAATTGCGTCGCTATGAAATACTATGTGTTTTAAGACATTTCCTTCTAAATCGAGTATCGTTTCTATGGAAACGAGTGGCTTTTCGTTTGCGATACGAGTATCTCCTTCTCGATGCACTATTCCTTCTTTATTGCATCCCTAGCTCCCTCACATTGTCGAATTAACACAGAAATTGAGTCGCTATGAAATACTATGGGTCATATGACTTCTCCTTCTAAATCGAGTAACGTTTCTATGGAAACGACAGGATTTTTTTTGGGATACGACAATCACATTTCCGATCCACTAATCTTTCTTTACCTCATCATTCACTCCCACTCATTGACGAATTCACACGGAAATTGCGTCGCTATGAAATACTATGGGTTCTATGACTTCTCCTTCTAAATCGAGTATCGTTTCTATGGAAACGACTTTCTTTTCTTTTGCGATGCGAGTATCTCCTTCTCGATGCACTATTCCTTCTTTATTGCATCCCTCACTCCCACTCATTGACGAATTCACACGGAAATTGCGTCGCTATGAAATACTATGTGTTCTAAGACATTTCCTTCTAAATCGAGTAACGTTTCTATGGAAACCACAGGATTTTCTTTTGGGATACGACAATCACATTTCCGATCCACTAATCCTTCTTTACTGCAGCCCTCACTCCCACACATTGTCGAATTCACACGGAAATTGCGTCGCTATGAAATACTATGTTTTCTAAGACATTTCCTTCTAAATCGAGTAACGTTACTATGGAAACGACATGATTTTCTTTTGGGATACGACAATCACATTTCCGATCCACTAATCCTTATTTACTGCATCCCTCACTCCCACTCATTGACGAATTCACACGGAAATTGCGTCGCTATGAAATACTATGGGTTCTATGACTTCTCCTTCTAAATCGAGTAACGTTTCTATGGAAACGACAGGATTTTCATCTGGGATATGACAATCTCATTTCCGATCCACTAATCCTTCTTTACTGCATCCCTCACTCCCACACATTGACGAATTCACACCGAAATTGCGTCGCTATGAAATACTATGTGTTCTAAGACATTTCCTTCTAATTCGAGTAACGTTTCTATGGAAACGACAGGATTTTCTTTTGGGATACGACAATCTCACTTCCGATCCACTAATCCTTCTCTACTGCATCCCTCACTCCCACTCATTGACGAATTCACACGGAAATTGCGTCGCTATGAAATACTATGTGTTCTAAGACATTTCCTTCTAAATCGAGTAACATTTCTATGGAAACGACAGGATTTTCTTTTGGGATACGACAATCTAATTTCCGATCCACTAATCCTTCTTAACTGCATCCCTCACTCCCACTCATTGACGAATTCACACGGAAATTGCGTCGCTATGAAATACTATGTGTTCTAAGACATTTCCTTCTAAATCGAGTAACGCTTCTATGGAAACGACAGGATTTTCTTTTGGGATACGACAATCACATTTCCGATCCACTAATCCTTCTTTACTGCATCCCTCACTCCCACACATTGACGAATTCACACGGAAATTGCATCCCTATGAGATACTATGTGTTCTAAGACATTTCCTTCTAAATCGAGTAACGTATCTATGGAAACGACAGGATTTTCTTTTGGGATACGACAATCACATTTCCGATCCACTAATCCTTCTTTACTGCATCCCTCACTCCCACACATTGACGAATTAACACAGCAATTGCGTCGCTATGAAATACTATGTGTTCTATGACTTCTCCTTCTTAATCGAGTAACGTTTCTATGGTAACGACAGGATTTTCTTTTGGGATACGACAATCTCATTTCCGATCCACTAATCCTTCTTTACTGCATCCCTCACTCCCACTCATTGACGAATTCAGACGGAAATTGCGTCGCTATGAAATACTATGTGTTCCGAGACATTTCGTTCTAAATCGAGTAACGTTTATATGGAAACGACAGGATTTTCTTTGGGATACGACAATCACATTTCTGATCCACTAATCCTTTACTGCATCCCTCACTCCCACACATTGACGAATACACACCGAAATTGCGTCGCTATGAAATACTATGTGTTCTAAGACATTTCCTTCTAAATCGAGTAACGTTTCTATGGAAACGACAGGATTTTCTTTTGGGATACGACATTCACATTTCCGATCCACTAATCCTTCTTTACTGCATCCCTCACTCCCACTCATTGGCGAATTCACACGGAAATTTCGTCGCTATGAAATACTATGTGTTCTATGACTTCTCCTTCTAAATCGAGTAACGTTTCTATGGAAACGACAGGATTTTCTTCTGGGATACGACAATCTCATTTCCGATCCACTAATCCTTCTTTGCTGCATCCCTCACTCCCACTCATTGACGAATTCACACGGAAATTGCGTCGCTATGAAATACTATGTGTTCTAAGACATTTCCTTCTATATCGACTAACGTTTCTATGGAAACGACAGGATTTTCTTTTGGGATACGACAATCACATTTCCGGTCCACTAATCCTTGATTACTGCATCCCTAACTCCCACACATTGACGAATTCACACGGAAATTGCGTCGCTATGAAATACTATGTGTTCTAAGACATTTCCTTCTAAATCGAGTAACGTTTCTATGGAAACGACAGGATTTTCTTTCGGGATACGACAATCTCATTTCTGATCCACTAATCCTTCTTTACTGCATCCCTCACTCCCACTCATTGACGAATTCACACGGAAATTGCGTCGCTATGAAATACTATGGGTTCTATGACTTCTCCTTCTAAATCGAGTAACGTTTCTATGGAAACGACAGGATTTTCTTTTGGGATACGACAATCTCATTTCCGATCCACTAATCCGTCTTTACTGCATCTCTCACTCCCACTCATTGGCGAATTCACACGGAAATTGCGTCGCTGTGAGATACTATGTGTTCTAAGACATTTCCTTCTAAATCGAGTAACGTTTCTATGGAAACAACAGGATTTTCTTTTGGGATACGACAATCATGTTTCCGATCAACTACTCCTTATTTACTGCATCCATCACTCCCACACATTGACGAATTAACACAGCAATTGCGTCGCTATGAAATACTATGTGTTCTATGACTTCTCCTTCTAAATCGAGTAACGTTTCTATGGTAACGACAGGATTTTCTTTTGGGATACGACAATCTCATTTCCGATCCACTATTCCTTCTTTACTGCAACCCTCACTCCCACTCACTGACGAATTCAGACGGAAAATGCGTCGCTATGAAATACTATGTGTTCTGAGACATTTCGTTCTAAATCGAGCATCGTTTCTATGGAAACGACAGGATTTTCTTTGGGATACGGCAGTCACATTTCCGATCCACTAATCCTTCTTTACTGCATCCCTCACTCCCACTCATTGACGAATTCTCACGGAAATTGCGTCGCTATGAAATACTATGTGTTCTATGACTTCTCCTTGTAAATAGAGTAACGTTTCTATGGAAACGACAGGATTTTCTTTTGGGATACGACAATCTCATTTCCGATCCACTAATCCTTCTTTACTGCATCTCTCACTCCCACTCATTGACGAATTCACACGGAAATTGCGTCGCTATGACATACTATGTGTTCTGAGACATTTCGTTCGAAATCGAGTAACGTTTCTATGGAAACGACTGGATTTTCTTTGGGATACGACAATCACATTTCTGATCCACTAATCCTTCTTTACTGCATCCCTCACTAACACTCATTGACGAATTCAGACGGAAATTGCGTCGCTGTGAAATACTATGTGTTCTGCGACATTTCGTTCTAAATCGAGCATTGTTTCTATGGAAACGACAGGATTTTCTTTGGGATACGACAATCACATTTCCGATCCACTAATTCTTCTTTACTGCATCCCTCACTCCCACACATTGACGAATTCACACGGAAATTGCGTCGCTATGAAATACTTTGTGTTCTAAGACATTACCTTCTAAATCGAGTAACGTTTCTATGGAAACGACAGGATTTTTCTTGGGATACGACAATCACATTTCCGATCCACTAATCCATCTTTACCTCATCCCTCACTCCCACTCATTGACGAGTTCACACGGAAATTGCGTCGCTATGAGATACTGTGTGATCTAAAAAATTTCCTTCTAAATCCAGTAACGTATCTATGGAAACGACAGGATTTTCTTTGGGATACGACAATCACATTTCTGATCCACTAATCCTTTACTGCATCGCTCACTCCCACACATTGACGAATACACACCGAAATTGCGTCGGTATGAAATACTATGTGTTCTAAGACATTTCCTTCTAAATCGAGTAACGTTTCTATGGAAACGACAGGATTTTCTTTTGGGATACGACATTCACATTTCCGATCCACTAATCCTTCTTTACTGCATCCCTCACTCCCACTCATTGACGAATTCAGACGGAAATTTCGTCGCTATGAAATACTATGTGTTCTATGACTTCTCCTTCTAAATCGAGTAACGTTTCTATGGAAACGACAGGATTTTCTTCTGGGATACGACAATCTCATTTCCGATCCACTAATCCTTCTTTACTGCATCCCTCATTCCCACTCATTGACGAATTCACACGGAAATTGCGTCGCTATGAAATACTATGTGTTCTAAGACATTTCCTTCTAAATCGACTAACGTTTCTATGGAAACGACAGGATTTTCTTTTGGGATACGACAATCACATTTCCGATCCACTAATCCTTGATTACTGCATCCCTAACTCCCACACATTGACGAATTCACACGGAAATTGCGTCGCTATGAAATACTATGTGTTCTAAGACATTTCCTTCTAAATCGAGTAACGTTTCTATGGAAACGACAGGATTTTCTTTGGGATATGACAATCACATTTCTGATCCACTAATCCTTTACTGCATCCCTCACTCCCACACATTGACGAATACACACCCAAAATTGCGTCGCTATGAAATACTATGTGTTCTAAGACATTTCCTTCTAAATCGAGTAACGTTTCTATGGAAACGACAGGATTTTTTTTGGGATACGACAATCACATTTCCGATCCACTAATCCTTCATTACTGCATCCCTCACTCCCACTCATTGACGAATTCACACGGAAATTGCGTCGCTATGAAATACTATGGGTTCTATGACTTCTCCTTCTACATCGAGTAACGTTTCTACGGAAACGACAGGATTTTCTTTTGGGATACGACAATCACATTTCCGATCCACTAATCCTTCTTTACTGCATCCCTCACTCCCACACATTGACGAATTAACACTGCAATTGCGTCGCAATGAAATACTATGGGTTCTAAGACATTTCCTTCTAAATCGAGTAACGTTTCTATGGAAACGACAGGATTTTCTTCTGGGATACGACAATCTCATTTCCGATCCACTAATCCCTCTTTACTGCATCCCTCACTCCCACTCATTGACGAATTTACACGGAAATTGCGTCGCTATGAAATACTATGTGTTCTAAGACATTTCCTTCTAAATCGACTAACGTTTCTATGGAAACGATAGGATTTTCTTTTGGGATACGACAATCTCATTTCCGATCCACTAATCCTTCTTTACTGCATCCGTCACTCCCACACATTGACGAATTCACACGGAAATTGCGTCGCTATGAAATACTATGTGTTCTAAGACATTTCCTTCTAAATCGAGTAACGTTTCTATGGAAACGACAGGATTTTCTTTTGGGATACGACAATCTCATTTCCGATCCACTAATCCTTCTTTACTGCATCCCTCACTCCCACACACTGACGAATTCACACGGAAATTGCGTCGCTATGATATACTATGTGTTCTAAGACATTTCCTTCAAAATCGAGTAACGTTTCTATGGAAACGATAGGATTTTCTTTTCGGATACGACAATCACATTTCCGATCCACTAATCCTTCTTTACTGCATCCCTCACTCCCACTCATTGACGAATTCACACGGAAATTGCGTCGCTATGAAATACTATGGGTTCTAAGACTTCTCCTTCTAAATCGAGTAACGTTTCTATGGAAACGGCAGGATTTTCTTTTGGGATACGACAATCTCATTTCCGATCCACTAATCCTTCTTTACTTCATCCCTCACTCCCACTCATTGACGAATTCACACGGAAATTGCGTCGCTATAAAATACTATGTGTTCTAAGACATTTCGTTCTAAATCGAGTAACGTTTCTATGGAAACGACAGGATTTTCTTTTGGGATACGACAATCACATTTCCGGTCCACTAATCCTTCTTTACTGCATCCTTCACTAGCACACATAGACGAATTCACACAGAAATTGAGTCGCTATGAAATACTATGTGTTCTAAGACATTTCCTTCTAAATCGAGTAACGTTTCTATGGAAACGACAGGATCCCTTCTGGGATACGACAACCTCATTTCCGATCCACTAATCCTTCTTTACTGCATCCCTCACTCCCACACATTGACGAATTCACACGGAAATTGCGTAGCTATGAAATACTATGGGTTCTATAACTTCTCCTTCTAAATCGAGTAACGTTTCTATGGAAACCACAGGATTTTCTTTTGGGATACGACAATCTCATTTCCGATCCACTAATCCTTCTTTACTGCATCCCTCACTCCCACTCATTGACGAATTCACACGGTAATTGCGTCGCTATGAAATACTATGGGTTCTATGACTTCTACTTCTAGATCGAGTAACGTTTCTATGAAAACGACAGGATTTTCTTTTGGGATACGACAATCTCATTTCCGATCCACTAATCCTTCTTTACTGCATCCCTCACTCCCACTCATTGACGAATTCACACGGAAATTGCGTCGCTATGAAATACTATGTGTTCTAAGACATTTCTTTCTAAATCGAGTAACGTTTCTATGGAAACGACGGGATTTTCTTTTGGGATACGACAATCACATTTCCGATCCACTAATCCTTCTTTACTGCATCCCTCACTCCCACTCATTGCCGAATTCACACGGTAATTGCGACGCTATGAAATACTATGGGTTCTATGACTTCTCCTTCTAAATCGAGTAACGTTTCTATGGAAACGACGGGATTTTCTTATTTCCGATCCACTAATCCTTCTTTACTGCATCCCTCACGCCCACTCATTGACGATTTCACACGGAAATTGCGTCGCTATGAATTACTATGTGTTCTAAGACATTTCCTTCAAAATCGAGTAACCATTCTATGGAAACGACAGGATTTTCTTTTCGGATACGACAATCACATTTCCGGTCCACTAATCCTTCTTTACTGCATCCTTCACTAGCACACATAGACGAATTCACACAGAAATTGAGTCGCTATGAAATACTATGTGTTCTAAGACATTTCCTTCTAAATCGAGTGACGTTTCTATGGAAACGACAGGATCCCTTCTGGGATACGACAACCTCATTTCCGATCCACTAATCCTTCTTTACTGCATCCCTCACTCCCACACATTGACGAATTCACACGGAAATTGCGTCGCTATGAAATACTATGTGTTCTAAGACATTTCCTTCTAAATCGAGTAACGTTTCTATGGAAACGACAGGATTTTCTTTTGGGATACGACAATCTCATTTCCGATCCACTAATCCTTCTTTACTGCATCCCTCACTCCCACTCATTGACGAATTCACACGGTAATTGCGTCGCTATGAAATACTATGGGTTCTATGACTTCTACTTCTAGATCGAGTAACGTTTCTATGAAAACGACAGGATTTTCTTTTGGGATACGACAATCTCATTTCCGATCCACTAATCCTTCTTTACTGCATCCCTCACTCCCACTCATTGACGAATTCACACGGAAATTGCGTCGCTATGAAATACTATGTGTTCTAAGACATTTCCTTCTAAATCGAGTAACGTTTCTATGGAAACGCTAGGATTTTCTTTTGGGATACGACAATCACATTTCCGATCCACTAATCCTTCTTTACTGCATCCCTCACTGCCACTCATTGCCGAATTCACACGGTAATTGCGACGCTATGAAATACTATGGGCTCTATGACTTCTCCTTCTAAATCGAGTAACGTTTCTATGGAAACGACAGGATTTTCTTTTGGGATACAACAATCTCATTTCCGATCCACTATTCCATCTTTACTGCATCCCTCACTCCCACTCATTGACGAATTCACACGGAAATTGCGTCGCTATGAAATACTATGTGTTCTAAGACATTTCCTTCTAAATCGAGTTACGTTGCTATGGAAACGACAGGATTTTCTTTTGGGATACGACAATCATATTTCCGATCCACTAATCGTTCTTTACTGCGTCCCTCACTCCCACACATTGACGAATTCACACGGAAATTGCGTCGCTATGAGATACTATGGGTTCTATGACTTCTCCTACTAAATCGAGTAACGTTTCTATGGAAACGACAGGATTTTCTTTTGGGATACGACAATCTCATTTCCGATCTACTAATCCTTCTTTACTGCATCCCTCACTCCCACACATTGACGAATTCACACGGAAAATGCGTCGCTATGAAATACTATGGGTTCTATGACTTCTCCATCTAAATCGAGTAACGTTTCCATGGAAACGACAGGACTTTCTTTTGGGATACGACAATCTCATTTCCGATCCACTAATCCTTCTTTACTGCATCCCTCACTCCCACTCACTGACGAATTCACACGGAAATTGAGTCGCTATGAAATACTAGGTGTTCTAAGACATTTCCTTCTAAATTGAGTAACGTCTCAATGGAAACGACAGGATTTTCTTTTGGGATACGACAATCTCATTTCCGATCCACTAATCCTTCTTTACTGCATCCCTCACTCCCACTCATTGACGAATTCACACGGAAATTGCGTCGCTATGAATTGCTATGTGTTCTAAGACATTTCCTTCTAAATCGAGTAACGTTTCTATGGAAACGACAGGATTTTCTTTTGGGATACGACAATCACGTTTCCGATCCACTAATCCTTCTTTACTGCATCCCTCACTCCCTCACATTGACGAATTCACACGGAAATTGCGTTGCTATGAAATACTATGTGTTCTAAGACATTTCCTTCTAAATCGAGTAACGTTTCTATGGAAACGACAGGATTTTCTTTTGGGATACGACAATCTCATTTCCGATCCACTAATCCTTCTTTACTGCATCCCTCACTCCCACTCATTGACAAATTCACACGGAAATTGCGTCGCTATGAAATACTATGGGTTCTATGACTTCTCCTTCTAAATCGAGTAACGTTTCTGTGGAAACAACAGAATTTTCTTTTGGGATACGACAATCTCATTTCCGATCCACTAATCCTTCTTTACTGCATCTCTCACTCCCACTCATTGACGAATTCACACGGAAATTGCGTCGCTATGAGATACTATGTATTCTAGGACATTTCCTTCTAAATCGAGTAACGTTTCTATGGAAACGACAGGATTTTCTTTTGGGATACGACAATCTCATTTCCGATCCACTAATCCTTCTTTACTGCATCCCTCACTCCCACTCATTGACGAATTCACACGGAAATTGCGTCGCTATGAAATACTATGGGTTCTAAGACATTTCCTTCTAAATCGAGTAACGTTTCTATGGAAACGACAGGATTTTCTTTTGGGATACGACAATCTCATTTCCGATCCACTAATCCTTCTTTACTGCATCCCTCACTCCCACTCATTGACGAATTCACACGGAAATTGCGTCGCTATGAAATACTATGGGTTCTATGACTTCTCCCTCTAAATCGAGTACTGTTTCTATGGAAACGACAGGATTTTCTTTTGGGATACGACAATCACATTTCCGATCCACTAATCCTTCTTTACTGCATCCCTCACTCCCACTCATTGACGAATTCACACGGAAATTGCGTCGCTATGAAATACTATGGGTTCTATGACTTCTCCTTCTAAATCGAGTAACGTTTTTATGGAAACGACAGGATTTTCTTCCGGGATACGACAATCTCATTTTCGATCCACTAATCCTTCTTTACTGCATCCCTCACTCCCACACATTGACGAATTCACACGGAAAATGCGTCGCTATGAAATACTATGTGTTCTAAGACATTTCCTTCTAAATCGAGTAACGTTTCTATGGAAACGACAGGATTTTCTTTTGGGATACGACAATCTCATTTCCGATGCACTAATCCTTCTTTACTGCATCCCTCACTCCCACACATTGACGAATTCACACGGAAATTGCGTCGCTATGAAATACTATGGGTTCTATGACCTCTCCTTCTAAATCGCGTAACGTTTCTATGGAAACGACAGGATTTTCCTTTGGGATACAACAATCTCATTTCCAATCCACTAATCCTTCTTTACTGCATCCCTCACTCCCACTCATTGACGAATTCACACGGAAATTGCGTCGCTATGAAATACTATGTGTTCTAAGACATTTCCTTCTAAATCGAGTAACGTTTCTATGGAAACGACAGGATTTTCTTTTGGGATACGACAATCTCATTTCCGATCCACTAATCCTTCTTTACTGCATCCCTCACTCCCACTCATTGACGAATTCACACGGAAATTGCGTCGCTATGAAATACTATGTGTTCTAAGACATTTCCTTCTAAATCGAGTAACGTTTCTATGGAAACGACAGGATTTTTTTTTGGGATACGACAATCACATTTCCGATCCACTAATCCTTCTTTACTGCATCCCTCACTCACACACATTGACGAATTCACACGGAAATTGCGTCGCTATGATATACTATGTGTTCTAAGACATTTCCTTCTAAATCGAGTAACGTTTCTATGGAAACGACAGGATTTTCTTTTGGGATACGACAATCTCATTTCCGATCCACTAATCCTTCTTTACTGCAACCCTCATTCCCACACATTGACGAATTAACACAGCAATTGCGTCGCATTGGAATACTATAGGTTCTATGACTTCTCCTTCTAAATCGAGTATCATTCCTATGGAAACGACTGGCTTTTCCTTTGCGATTCCAGTAACTCCTTCTCGATGCACTATTCGTTCTTTATTGCATCCCTGGCTCCCTCACATTGTCGAATTAACACAGCAATTGCGTCGCTATGAAATACTATGTGTTCTATGACTTCTCCTTCTAAATCGAGTAATGTTTCTATGGAAACGACAGGATTTTCTTTTGGGATACGACAGTGTCATTTCCGATCCTCTAATCCTTCTTTACTGCTTCCCTCACTCCCACACATTGACGAATTCACACGGAAATTGCGTCGCTATGAAATACTATGGGTTCTATGACCTCTCCTTCTAAATCGAGTAACGTTTCTATGGAAACGACAGGATTTTCTTTTGGGATACGACAATCTAATTTCCGATCCACTAATTCTTCTTAACTGCATTCCTCACTCCCACTCATTGACGAATTCACACGGAAATTGCGTCGCTATGAAATACTATGTGTTCTAAGACATTTCCTTCTAAATCGAGTAACGTTTCTATGGAAACGACAGGATTTTCTTTTGGGATACGACAATCACATTTCCGATCCACTAATCCTTCTTTACTGCATCCCTCACTCCCACACATTGACGAATTCACACGGAAATTGCGTCGCTATGAAATACTATGTGTTCTAAGACATTTCCTTCTAAATCGAGTAACGTTTCTATGGAAACGACAGGATTTTCTTTTGGGATACGACAATCACATTTCCGATCCACTAATCCTTCTTTACTGCATCCCTCACTCCCACAGATTGACGAATTAACATAGCAATTGCGTCGCAATGAAATACTATGGGTTCTATGACTTCTCCTTCCAAATCGAGTATCGTTTCTATGGAAACGTCTGGCTCTTCTTTTGCGATTCGAGTATCTCCTTCTCGATGCACTATTCCTTCTTTATTGCATCCCTGGCTCCCTCACATTGACGAATTAACACAGCAATTGCGTCGCTATGAAATACTATGTGTTCTATGACTTCTCCTTCTAAATCGAGTAATGTTTCTATGGAAACGACAGGATTTTCTTTTGGGATACGACAGTCTCATTTCCGATCCTCTAATCCTTCTTTACTGCATCCCTCACTCCCACACATTGACGAATTCACACGGAAATTGCGTCGTTATGAAATACTATGGGTTCTATGACCTCTCCTTCTAAATCGAGTAACGTTTCTATGGAAACGACAGGATTTTCTTTTGGGATACGACAATCTCATTTCCAATCCACTAATCCTTCTTTACTGCATCCCTCACTCCCACTCATTCACGAATTCACACGGAAATTGCGTCGCTATGAAATACTATGTGTTCTAAGACATTTCCTTCTAAATCGAGTAACGTTTCTATGGAAACGACAGGATTTTCTTTAGGGATACGACAATCACACTTCCGATCCACTAATCCTTCTTTACTGCATCCCTCACACCCACTCATTGACGAATTCACACGGAAATTGCGTCGCTATGAAATACTATGTGTTCTAAGACATTTCCTTCCTAATCGAGTAACGTTTCTATGGAAACGACAGGATTTTCTTTTGGGATACGACAATCACGTTTCCGATCCACTAATCCTTCTTTACTGCATCCCTCACTCCCTCACATTGACGAATTCACACGGAAATTGCGTTGCTATGAAATACTATGTGTTCTAAGACATTTCCTTCTAAATCGAGTAACGTTTCTATGGAAACGACAGGATTTTCTTTTGGGATACGACAATCTCATTTCCGATCCACTAATCCTTCTTTACTGCATCCCTCACTCCCACTCATTGACAAATTCACACGGAAATTGCGTCGCTATGAAATACTATGGGTTCTATGACTTCTCCTTCTAAATCGAGTAACGTTTCTGTGGAAACAACAGAATTTTCTTTTGGGATACGACAATCTCATTTCCGATCCACTAATCCTTCTTTACTGCATCTCTCACTCCCACTCATTGACGAATTCACACGGAAATTGCGTCGCTATGAGATACTATGTGTTCTAGGACATTTCCTTCTAAATCGAGTAACGTTTCTATGGAAACGACAGGATTTTCTTTTGGGATACGACAATCACATTTCCGATCCACTAATCCTTCTTTACTGCATCCCTCACTCCCACTCATTGACGAATTCACACGGAAATTGCGTCGCTATGAAATACTATGGGTTCTAAGACATTTCCTTCTAAATCGAGTAACGTTTCTATGGAAACGACAGGATTTTCTTTTGGGATACGACAATCTCATTTCCGATCCACTAATCCTTCTTTACTGCATCCCTCACTCCCACTCATTGACGAATTCACACGGAAATTGCGTCGCTATGAAATACTATGGGTTCTATGACTTCTCCCTCTAAATCGAGTACTGTTTCTATGGAAACGACAGGATTTTCTTTTGGGATACGACAATCACATTTCCGATCCACTAATCCTTCTTTACTGCATCCCTCACTCCCACTCATTGACGAATTCACACGGAAATTGCGTCGCTATGAAATACTATGGGTTCTATGACTTCTCCTTCTAAATCGAGTAACGTTTTTATGGAAACGACAGGATTTTCTTCCGGGATACGACAATCTCATTTTCGATCCACTAATCCTTCTTTACTGCATCCCTCACTCCCACACATTGACGAATTCACACGGAAAATGCGTCGCTATGAAATACTATGTGTTCTAAGACATTTCCTTCTAAATCGAGTAACGTTTCTATGGAAACGACAGGATTTTCTTTTGGGATACGACAATCTCATTTCCGATGCACTAATCCTTCTTTACTGCATCCCTCACTCCCACACATTGACGAATTCACACGGAAATTGCGTCGCTATGAAATACTATGGGTTCTATGACCTCTCCTTCTAAATCGCGTAACGTTTCTATGGAAACGACAGGATTTTCCTTTGGGATACAACAATCTCATTTCCAATCCACTAATCCTTCTTTACTGCATCCCTCACTCCCACTCATTGACGAATTCACACGGAAATTGCGTCGCTATGAAATACTATGTGTTCTAAGACATTTCCTTCTAAATCGAGTAACGTTTCTATGGAAACGACAGGATTTTCTTTTGGGATACGACAATCTCATTTCCGATCCACTAATCCTTCTTTACTGCATCACTCACTCCCACTCATTGACGAATTCACACGGAAATTGCGTCGCTATGAAATACTATGTGTTCTAAGACATTTCCTTCTAAATCGAGTAACGTTTCTATGGAAACGACAGGATTTTTTTTTGGGATACGACAATCACATTTCCGATCCACTAATCCTTCTTTACTGCATCCCTCACTCACACACATTGACGAATTCACACGGAAATTGCGTCGCTATGATATACTATGTGTTCTAAGACATTTCCTTCTAAATCGAGTAACGTTTCTATGGAAACGACAGGATTTTCTTTTGGGATACGACAATCTCATTTCCGATCCACTAATCCTTCTTTACTGCAACCCTCATTCCCACACATTGACGAATTAACACAGCAATTGCGTCGCATTGGAATACTATAGGTTCTATGACTTCTCCTTCTAAATCGAGTATCATTCCTATGGAAACGACTGGCTTTTCCTTTGCGATTCCAGTAACTCCTTCTCGATGCACTATTCGTTCTTTATTGCATCCCTGGCTCCCTCACATTGTCGAATTAACACAGCAATTGCGTCGCTATGAAATACTATGTGTTCTATGACTTCTCCTTCTAAATCGAGTAATGTTTCTATGGAAACGACAGGATTTTCTTTTGGGATACGACAGTGTCATTTCCGATCCTCTAATCCTTCTTTACTGCTTCCCTCACTCCCACACATTGACGAATTCACACGGAAATTGCGTCGCTATGAAATACTATGGGTTCTATGACCTCTCCTTCTAAATCGAGTAACGTTTCTATGGAAACGACAGGATTTTCTTTTGGGATACGACAATCTAATTTCCGATCCACTAATTCTTCTTAACTGCATCCCTCACTCCCACTCATTGACGAATTCACACGGAAATTGCGTCGCTATGAAATACTATGTGTTCTAAGACATTTCCTTCTAAATCGAGTAACGTTTCTATGGAAACGACAGGATTTTCTTTTGGGATACGACAATCACATTTCCGATCCACTAATCCTTCTTTACTGCATCCCTCACTCCCACACATTGACGAATTCACACGGAAATTGCGTCGCTATGAAATACTATGTGTTCTAAGACATTTCCTTCTAAATCGAGTAACGTTTCTATGGAAACGACAGGATTTTCTTTTGGGATACGACAATCACATTTCCGATCCACTAATCCTTCTTTACTGCATCCCTCACTCCCACAGATTGACGAATTAACATAGCAATTGCGTCGCAATGAAATACTATGGGTTCTATGACTTCTCCTTCCAAATCGAGTATCGTTTCTATGGAAACGTCTGGCTCTTCTTTTGCGATTCGAGTATCTCCTTCTCGATGCACTATTCCTTCTTTATTGCATCCCTGGCTCCCTCACATTGACGAATTAACACAGCAATTGCGTCGCTATGAAATACTATGTGTTCTATGACTTCTCCTTCTAAATCGAGTAATGTTTCTATGGAAACGACAGGATTTTCTTTTGGGATACGACAGTCTCATTTCCGATCCTCTAATCCTTCTTTACTGCATCCCTCACTCCCACACATTGACGAATTCACACGGAAATTGCGTCGTTATGAAATACTATGGGTTCTATGACCTCTCCTTCTAAATCGAGTAACGTTTCTATGGAAACGACAGGATTTTCTTTTGGGATACGACAATCTCATTTCCAATCCACTAATCCTTCTTTACTGCATCCCTCACTCCCACTCATTCACGAATTCACACGGAAATTGCGTCGCTATGAAATACTATGTGTTCTAAGACATTTCCTTCTAAATCGAGTAACGTTTCTATGGAAACGACAGGATTTTCTTTAGGGATACGACAATCACACTTCCGATCCACTAATCCTTCTTTACTGCATCCCTCACACCCACTCATTGACGAATTCACACGGAAATTGCGTCGCTATGAAATACTGTGTGTTCTGAGACATTTCCTTCTATATCGAGTAACATTTCTATGGAAACGATAGGATTTTCTTTTGGATTACGACAATCACATTTCCGATCCACTAATCCTTCTTTACTGCATCCCTCAGTCCCGCACATTGACGAATTAACACAGCAATTGCGTCGCAATGAAATACTATGGGTTCTAAGACATTTCCTTCTAAATCGAGTAACATTTCTATGGAAACGACAGGATTTTCTTTTGGGATACGACAATCTAATTTCCGATCCACTAATCCTTCTTAACTGCATCCCTCACTCCCACTCATTGACGAATTCACACGGAAATTGCGTCGCTATGAAATACTATGTGTTCTAAGACATTTCCTTCTAAATCGAGTAACGCTTCTATGGAAACGACAGGATTTTCTTTTGGGATACGACAATCACATTTCCGATCCACTAATCCTTCTTTACTGCATCCCTCACTCCCACACATTGACGAATTCACACGGAAATTGCGTCGCTATGAAATACTATGTGTTCTAAGACATTTCCTTCTAAATCGAGTAACGTTTCTATGGAAACGACAGGATTTTCTTTTGGGATACGACAATCACATTTCCGATCCACTAATCCTTCTTTACTGCATCCCTCACTCCCACACATTGACGAATTCACACGGAAATTGCGTCGCTATGAAATACTATGTGTTCTAAGACATTTCCTTCTAAATCGAGTAACGTTTCTATGGAAACGACAGGATTTTCTTTTGGGATACGACAATCACATTTCCGATCCACTAATCCTTCTTTACTGCATCCCTCACTCCCACAGATTGACGAATTAACATAGCAATTGCGTCGCAATGAAATACTATGGGTTCTATGACTTCTCCTTCCAAATCGAGTATCGTTTCTATGGAAACGTCTGGCTCTTCTTTTGCGATTCGAGTATCTCCTTCTCGATGCACTATTCCTTCTTTATTGCATCCCTGGCTCCCTCACATTGACGAATTAACACAGCAATTGCGTCGCTATGAAATACTATGTGTTCTATGACTTCTCCTTCTAAATCGAGTAATGTTTCTATGGAAACGACAGGATTTTCTTTTGGGATACGACAGTCTCATTTCCGATCCTCTAATCCTTCTTTACTGCATCCCTCACTCCCACACATTGACGAATTCACACGGAAATTGCGTCGTTATGAAATACTATGGGTTCTATGACCTCTCCTTCTAAATCGAGTAACGTTTCTATGGAAACGACAGGATTTTCTTTTGGGATACGACAATCTCATTTCCAATCCACTAATCCTTCTTTACTGCATCCCTCACTCCCACTCATTCACGAATTCACACGGAAATTGCGTCGCTATGAAATACTATGTGTTCTAAGACATTTCCTTCTAAATCGAGTAACGTTTATATGGAAACGACAGGATTTTCTTTAGGGATACGACAATCACACTTCCGATCCACTAATCCTTCTTTACTGCATCCCTCACACCCACTCATTGACGAATTCACACGGAAATTGCGTCGCTATGAAATACTGTGTGTTCTGAGACATTTCCTTCTATATCGAGTAACATTTCTATGGAAACGATAGGATTTTCTTTTGGATTACGACAATCACATTTCCGATCCACTAATCCTTCTTTACTGCATCCCTCAGTCCCGCACATTGACGAATTAACACAGCAATTGCGTCGCAATGAAATACTATGGGTTCTAAGACATTTCCTTCTAAATCGAGTAACATTTCTATGGAAACGACAGGATTTTCTTTTGGGATACGACAATCTAATTTCCGATCCACTAATCCTTCTTAACTGCATCCCTCACTCCTACTCATTGACGAATTCACACGGAAATTGCGTCGCTATGAAATACTATGTGTTCTAAGACATTTCCTTCTAAATCGAGTAACGCTTCTATGGAAACGACAGGATTTTCTTTTGGGATACGACAATCACATTTCCGATCCACTAATCCTTCTTTACTGCATCCCTCACTCCCACACATTGACGAATTCACACGGAAATTGCGTCGCTATGAAATACTATGTGTTCTAAGACATTTCCTTCTAAATCGAGTAACGTTTCTATGGAAACGACAGGATTTTCTTTTGGGATACGACAATCACATTTCCGATCCACTAATCCTTCTTTACTGCATCCCTCACTCCCACACATTGACGAATTATCATAGCAATTGCGTCGCAATGAAATACTATGGGTTCTATGACTTCTCCTTCCAAATCGAGTATCGTTTCTATGGAAACGTCTGGCTCTTCTTTTGCGATTCGAGTATCTCCTTCTCGATGCACTATTCCTTCTTTATTGCATCCCTGGCTCCCTCACATTGACGAATTAACACAGCAATTGCGTCGCTATGAAATACTATGTGTTCTATGACTTCTCCTTCTAAATCGAGTAATGTTTCTATGGAAACGACAGGATTTTCTTTTGGGATACGACAGTCTCATTTCCGATCCTCTAATCCTTCTTTACTGCATCCCTCACTCCCACACATTGACGAATTCACACGGAAATTGCGCCGCTATGAAATACTATGGGTTCTATGACCTCTCCTTCTAAATCGAGTAACGTTTCTATGGAAACGACAGGATTTTCTTTTGGGATACGACAATCTCATTTCCAATCCACTAATCCTTCTTTACTGCATCCCTCACTCCCACTCATTCACGAATTCACACGGAAATTGCGTCGCTATGAAATACTATGTGTTCTAAGACATTTCCTTCTAAATCGAGTAACGTTTCTATGGAAACGACAGGATTTTCTTTTGGGATACGACAATCTCATTTCCGATCCACTAATCCTTCTTTACTGCATCCCTCACTCCCACTCATTGACGAATTCACACGGAAATTGCGTCGCTATGAAATACTATGTCTTCTAAGACATTTCCTCCTGAATCGAGTAACGTTTCTATGGAAACGACAGGATTTTTTTTTGGGATACGACAATCACATTTCCGATCCACTAATCCTTCTTTACTGCATCCCTCACTCACACACATTGACGAATTCACACGGAAATTGCGTCGCTATGATATACTATGTGTTCTAAGACATTTCCTTCTAAATCGAGTAACGTTTCTATGGAAACGACAGGATTGTCTTTTGGGATACGACAATCTCATTTCCGATCCACTAATCCTTCTTTACTGCATCCCTCATTCCCACACATTGACGAATTAACACAGCAATTGCGTCGCATTGAAATACTATGGGTTCTATGACTTCTCCTTCTAAATCGAGTATCGTTCCTATGGATACGACTGGCTTTTCTTTTGCGATTCGAGTAACTCCTTCTCGATGCACTATTCCTTCTTTATCGCATCCCTGGCTCCCTCACATTGTCGAATTAACACAGCAATTGCGTCGCTATGAAATACTATGTGTTCTATGACTTCTTCTTCTAAATCGAGTAATGTTTCTATGGAAACGACAGGATTTTCTTTTGGGATACGACAGTCTCATTTCCGATCCACTAATCCTTCTTTACTGCATCCCTCAATCCCACACATTGACGAATTCACACGGAAATTGCGTCGCTATGAAATACTATGGATTCTATGACTTCTCCTTCTAAATCGAGTAACGTTTCTATGGAAACGACAGGATTTTCTTTTGGGATACGACAATCTCATTTCCGGTCCACTAATCCTTCTTTACTGCATCCCTCACTCCCACTCATTCACGAATTCACACGGAAATTGCGTCGCTGTGAAATACTATGTGTTCTAAGACATTCCCTTCTACATCGAGTAACGTTTCTATGGAAACGACAGGATTCTCTTTTGGGATAAGACAATCACATTTCCGATCCACTAATCCTTCTTTACTGCATCCCTCACTCCCACACATTGACGAATTCACACGGAAATTGCGTCGCTATGATATACTATGTGTTCTAAGACATTTCCTTCAAAATCGAGTAACGTTTCTATGGAATCGATAGGATTTTCTTTTCGGATACGACAATCACATTTCCGATCCACTAATCCTTCTTTACTGCATCCCTCCCTCCCACTCATTGACGAATTCACACGGAAATTGCGTCGCTATGAAATACTATGGGTTCTATGACTTCTCCTTCTAAATCGAGTAACGTTTCTATGGAAACGGCAGGATTTTCTTTTGGGATACGACAATCTCATTTCTGATCCACTAATCCTTCTTTACTGCATCCCTCACTCCCACTCATTGACGAATTCACACGGAAATTGCGTCCCTATGAAATACTATGTGTTCTAAGACATTTCCTTCTAAATCGAGTAACGTTTCAATGGAAACGACAGGATTTTCTTTTGGGATACGACAATCACATTTCCGATCCACTAATCCTTCTTTACTGCATCCGTCACTCCCACACATTGCCGAATTCACACGGAAATTGCGTCGCTATGAAATACTATGTGTTCTAAGACATTTCCTACTAAATCGAGTAACGTTTCTATGGAAACGACAGGATTTTCTTTTGGGATACGACAATCTCATTTCCGATCCACTAATCCTTCTTTACTGCATCCCTCACTCCCACACATTGACGAATTCACACGGAAATTGCGTCGCTATGATATACTATGTGTTCTAAGAATTTCCTTCAAAATCGAGTAACGTTTCTATGGAAACGATAGGATTTTCTTTTCGGATACGACAATCACATTTCCGATCCACTAATCCTTCTTTACTGCATCCCTCCCTCCCACTCATTGACGAATTCACACGGAAATTGCGTCGCTATGAAATACTATGGGTTCTATGACTTCTCCTTCTAAATCGAGTAACGTTTCTATGGAAACGGCAGGATTTTCTTTTGGGATACGACAATCTCATTTCCGATCCACTAATCCTTCTTTACTGCATTCCTCACTCCCACTCATTGACGAATTCACACGGAAATTGCGTCGCTATAAAATACTATGTGTTCTAAGACATTTCGTTCTAAATCGAGTAACGTTTCTATGGAAACGACATGATTTTCTTCTGGGATACGACAATCACATTTCCGGTCCACTAATCCTTCTTTACTGCATCCTTCACTAGCACACATAGACGAATTCACACAGAAATTGAGTCGCTATGATATACTATGTGTTCTAAGACATTTCCTTCTAAATCGAGTAACGTTTCTATGGAAACGACAGGATCCCTTCTGGGATACGACAACCTCATTTCCGATCCACTAATCCTTCTTTACTGCATCCCTCACTCCCACACATTGACGAATTCACACGGAAATTGCGTCGCTATGAAATACTATGGGTTCTATAACTTCTCCTTCTAAATCGAGTAACGTTTCTATGGAAACGACAGGATTTTCTTTTGGGATACGACAATCTCATTTCAGATCCACTAATCCTTCTTTACTGCATCCCTGACTCCCACTCATTGACGAATTCAGACGGAAATTGTGTCGCTATGAAATACTATGTGTTCTAAGACATTTCCTTCTAAATCGAGTAACGTTTCTATGGAAACGACAGGATTTTCTTTTGGGATACGACAATCTCATTTCCGATCCACTAATCCTTCTTTACTGCATCCCTCACTCCCACTCATTGACGAATTCACACGGTAATTGCGTCGCTATGAAATACTATGGGTTCTATGACTTCTACTTCTAGATCGAGTAACGTTTCTATGAAAACGACAGGATTTTCTTTTGGGATACGACAATCTCATTTCCGATCCACTAATCCTTCTTTACTGCATCCCTCACTCCCACTCATTGACGAATTCACACGGAAATTGCGTCGCTATGAAATACTATGTGTTCTAAGACATTTCCTTCTAAATCGAGTAACGTTTCTATGGAAACGCTAGGATTTTCTTTTGGGATACGACAATCACATTTCCGATCCACTAATCCTTCTTTACTGCATCCCTCACTCCCACTCATTGCCGAATTCACACGGTAATTGCGACGCTATGAAATACTACGGGCTCTATGACTTCTCCTTCTAAATCGAGTAACGTTTCTATGGAAACGACAGGATTTTCTTTTGGGATACAACAATCTCATTTCCGATCCACTAATCCATCTTTACTGCATCCCTCACTCCCACTCATTGACGAATTCACACGGAAATTGCGTCGCTATGAAATACTATGTGTTCTAAGACATTTTCTTCTAAATCGAGTAACGTTTCTATGGAAACGACAGGATTTTCTTTTGGGTTTCGACAATCACATTTCCGATCCACTAATCCTTCTTTACTGCAGCCCTCACTCCCACATATTGACGAATTCACACGGAAATTGCGTCGCTATGAAATACTATGTGTTCTAAGACATTTCCTTCTAAATCGAGTTACGTTGCTATGGAAACGACAGGATTTTCTTTTGGGATACGACAATCATATTTCCGATCCACTAATCGTTCTTTACTGCGTTCCTCACTCCCACACATTGACGAATTCACACGGAAATTGCGTCGCTATGAGATACTATGGGTTCTATGACTTCTCCTACTAAATCGAGTAATGTTTCTATGGAACGACAGGATTTTCTTTTGGGATACGACAATCTCATTTCCGATCCACTAATCCTTCTTTACTGCATCCCTCACTCCCACACATTGACGAATTCACACGGAAAATGCGTCGCTATGAAATACTATGGGTTCTATGACTTCTCCATCTAAATCGAGTAACGTTTCCATGGAAACGACAGGACTTTCTTTTGGGATACGACAATCTCATTTCCGATCCACTAATCCTTCTTTACTGCATCCCTCACTCCCACTCACTGACGAATTCACAAGGAAATTGAGTCGCTATGAAATACTAGGTGTTCTAAGACATTTCCTTCTAAATTGAGTAACGTCTCTATGGAAACGACAGGATTTTCTTTTGGGATACGACAATCTCATTTCCGATCCACTAATCCTTCTTTACTGCATCCCTCACTCCCACTCATTGACGAATTCACACGGAAATTGCGTCGCTATGAATTGCTATGTGTTCTAAGACATTTCTTTCTAAATCGAGTAACGTTTCTATGGAAACGACAGGATTTTCTTTTGGGATACGACAATCACGTTTCCGATCCACTAATCCTTCTTTACTGCATCCCTCACTCCCTCACATTGACGAATTCACACGGAAATTGCGTCGCTATGAAATACTATGTGTTCTAAGACATTTCCTTCTAAATCGAGTAACGTTTCTATGGAAACGACAGGATTTTCTTTTGGGATACGACAATCTCATTTCCGATCCACTAATCCTTCTTTACTGCATCCCTCACTCCCACTCATTGACGAATTCACACGGAAATTGCGTCGCTATGAAATACTATGGGTTCTATGACTTCTCCTTCTAAATCGAATAACGTTTCTGTGGAAACAACAGAATTTTCTTTTGGGATACGACAATCTCATTTCCGATCCACTAATCCTTCTTTACTGCATCTCTCACTCCCACTCATTGACGAATTCACACGGAAATTGCGTCGCTATGAGATACTATGTGTTCTAGGACATTTCCTTCTAAATCGAGTAACGTTTCTATGGAAACGACAGGATTTTCTTTTGGGATACGACAATCACATTTCCGATCCACTAATCCTTCTTTACTGCATCCCTCACTCCCACTCATTGACGAATTCACACGGAAATTGCGTCGCTATGAAATACTATGGGTTCTAAGACATTTCCTTCTAAATCGAGTAACGTTTCTATGGAAACGACAGGATTTTCTTTTGGGATACGACAATCTCATTTCCGATCCACTAATCCTTCTTTACTGCATCCCTCACTCCCACTCATTGACGAATTCACACGGAAATTGCGTCGCTATGAAATACTATGGGTTCTATGACTTCTCCCTCTAAATCGAGTACTGTTTCTATGGAAATGACAGGATTTTCTTTTGGGATACGACAATCACATTTCCGATCCACTAATCCTTCTTTACTGCATCCCTCACTCCCACTCATTGCCGAATTCACACGGTAATTGCGACGCTATGAAATACTATGGGTTCTATGACTTCTCCTTCTAAATCGAGTAACGTTTCTATGGAAACGACAGGATTTTCTTATTTCCGATCCACTAATCCTTCTTTACTGCATCCCTCACGCCCACTCATTGACGATTTCACACGGAAATTGCGTCGCTATGAATTACTATGTGTTCTAAGACATTTCCTTCTAAATCGAGTAACGTTTCTATGGAAACGACAGGATTTTCTTTTGGGATACGACAATCTCATTTCCGATGCACTAATCCTTCTTTACTGTATCCCTCACTCCCACACATTGACGAATTCACACGGAAATTGCGTCGCTATGAAATACTATGGGTTCTATGACCTCTCCTTCTAAATCGCGTAACGTTTCTATGGAAACGACAGGATTTTCCTTTGGGATCAACAATCTCATTTCCAATCCACTAATCCTTCTTTACTGCATCCCTCACTCCCACTCATTGACGAATTCACACGGAAATTGCGTCGCTATGAAATACTATGTGCTCTAAGACATTTCCTTCTAAATCGAGTAACGTTTCTATGGAAACGACAGGATTTTCTTTTGGGATACGACAATCACATTTCCGATCCACTAATCCTTCTTTACTGCATCCCTAACTCCCAAACATTGACGAATTCACACGGAAATTCCGTCGCTATGATATACTATGTGTTCTAAGACATTTCCTTCTAAATCGAGTAATGTTTCTATGGAAACGACAGGATTCTCTTTTGGGATACGACAATCACATTTCCGGTCCACTAATCCTTCTTTACTGCATCCCTCACTCCCACTCATTGCCGAATTCACACGGTAATTGCGACGCTATGAAATACTATGGGTTCTATGACTTCTCCTTCTAAATCGAGTAACGTTTTTATGGAAACGAGAGGATTTTCAATTGGGATACAACAATCTGATTTCCGATCCACTAATCCATCTTTACTGCATCCCTCACTCCCACTCATTGACGAATTAACACGGAAATTGCGTCGCTATGAAATACTATGTGTTCTAAGACATTTCCTTCTAAATCGAGTAACTTTTCAATGGAAACGACAGGATTTTCTTTTGGGATACGACAATCTCATTTCCGATCCACTAATCCTTCTTTACTGCATCCCTCACTCCCACACATTGACGAATTCACACGGAAATTGCGTCGCTATGAAATACTATGTGTTCTAAGCCATTTCCTTCAAAATCGAGTAGCGTTGCTATGGAAACGACAGGATTTTCTTTTGGGATACGACAATCATATTTCCGATCCACTAATCCTTCTTTACTGCATCCCTCACTCCCACACATTGACGAATTCACACGGAAATTGCGTCGCTATGAAATGCAATGGGTTCTATGACCTCTCCTTCTAAATCGAGTAACGTTTCTATGGAAACGACAGGATTTTCTTCCGGGATACGACAATCTCATTTTGGATCCACTAATCCTTCTTTACTGCATCCCTCACTCCCACACATTGACGAATTCACACGGAAATTGCGTCGCTATGAAATACTATGTGTTCTAAGACATTTCCTTCTGAATCGAGTAACGTTTCTATGGAAACGACAGGATTTTCTATTGGGATACGACAATCACATTTCCGATCCACTAATCCTTATTTACTGCATCCCTCACTCCCACACAATGACGAATTCACTTGGAAATTGCGTCGCTATGAAATACTATGTGTTCTAAGACACTTCCTTCTAAATCGAGTAACGTTTCTATGGAAACGACAGGATTCTCTTTTGGGATACGACAATCTCATTTCCGATCCACTAATCCTTCTTTACTGCATCCCTCACTCCCACTCATTGACGAATTCAGACGGAAATTGCGTCGCTATGAAATACTATGGGTTCTATGACATTTCCTTCTAAATCGAGTAACGTTTCTATGGAAACGACAGGATTTTCTTTTGGGATACGACAATCACATTTCCGATCCACTAATCCTTCTTTACTGCATCCCTCACTCCCACTCATTGACGAATTCACACGGAAATTGCGTCGCTATAAAATACTATGGGTTCTATGACTTCTCCTTCTAAATCGAGTAACGTTTCTATGGAAACGACAGGATTTTCGTCTGGGATACGACAATCTCATTTCCGATCCACTAATCCTTCTTTACTGCATCCCTCACTCCCACACATTGACGAATTCACACGGAAATTGCGTCGCTATGAAATACTATGTGTTCTCACTCCCACTCATTAACTAATTCACACGGAAATTGCGTCGCTATGAGATACTATACGTTCTAAGACATTTCCTTCTAAATCGAGTAACGTTTCTATGGAAACGACAGGATTTACTTTTGGGATACGACAATCACATTTCCGATCCACTAATTTTTCTTTACTGCATCCCTCACTCCCACACATTCACGAATTAACACAGCAATTGCGTCGCAATGAAATACTATGGGTTCTAAGACATTTCCTTCTAAATCGAGTAACGTTTCTATGGAAACGACAGGATTTTCTTTTGGGATACGACAATTTCATTTCCGATCCACTAATCCTTCTTTACTGCATCCCTCACTCCCACTCATTGACGAATTCACACGGAAATTGCGTCGCTATGAAATACTATGGGTTCTATGACATTTCCTTCTAAATCGAGTAACGTTTCTATGGAAACGACAGGATTTTCTTTTGGGATACGACAATCTCATTTCCGATCCACTAATCCTTCTTTACTGCATCCCTCACTCCCACTCATTGACGAATTCACACGGAAATTGCGTCGCTATGAAATACTATGGGTTCTATGACTTCTCCTTCTAACTCGAGTACTGTTTCTATGGAAACGACAGGATTTTCATTTGGGATACGACAATCACATTTCCGATCCACTAATCCTTCTTTACTGCATCCCTCACTCCCACTCATTGACGAATTCACACGGAAATTGCGTCGCTATGAAATACTATGGGTTCTAAGACTTCTCCTTCTAAATCGAGTAACGTTTTTATGGAAACGACAGGATTTTCTTCCGGGATACGACAATCTCATTTTCGATCCACTAATCCTTCTTTACTGCATCCCTCACTCCCACACATTGACGAATTCACACGGAAATTGCGTCGCTATGAAATACTATGTGTTCTAAGACATTTCCTTCTAAATCGAGTAACGTTTCTATGGAAACGACAGGATTTTTTTTTTGGGATACGACAATCTCATTTCCGATCCACTAATCCTTCTTTACTTCATCCCTCACTCTCACACATTGACGAATTCACACGGAAATTGCGTCGCTATGAAATACTATGGGTTCTATGACTTCTCCTTCTAAATCGAGTAACGTTTCTATGGAAACGACAGGATTTTCTTTTGGGATACGACAATCTCATTTCCGATCCACTAATCCTTCTTTACTGCAACCCTCACTCCCACACATTGACGAATTCACACGGAAATTGCGACGCTATGAAATACTATGTGTTCTAAGCCATTTCCTTCTAAATCGAGTAACGTTGCTATGGAAACGACAGGATTTTCTTTTGGGATACGACAATCATATTTCCGATCCACTAATCCTTCTTCACTGCATCCCTCACTCCCACACATTGACGAATTCACACGGAAAATGCGTCGCTATGAAATACTATGGGTTCTATGACTTCTCCATCTAAATCGAGTAACGTTTCTATGGAAACGACAGGACTTTCTTCTGGGATACAACAATCTCATTTCCGATCCACTAATCCTTCTTTACTGCATCCCTCACTCCCACTCATTGACGAATTCACACGGAAATTGCGTCGCTATGAAATACTATGGGTTCTATGACATTTCCTTCTAAATCGAGTACTGTTTCTATGGAAACGACAGAATTTTCTTTTGGGATACGACATTCACATTTCCGATCCACTAATCCTTCTTTACTGCATCCCTCACTCCCACTCATTGACGAATTCACACGGCAATTGCGTCGCTATGAAATACTATGGGTTCTATGACTTCTCCTTCTAAATCGAGTAAGGTTTCTACGGAAACGACAGGATTTTCTTCTGGGATACGACAATCTCATTTCCGATCCACTAATCCTTCTTTACTGCATCCCTCACTCCCACACATTGACGAATTCACACGGAAATTGCGTCGCTATGAAATACTATGTGTTCTAAGACATTTCCTTCCAAATCGAGTAACGTTTCTATGGAAACGACAGGATTTTCTTTTGGGATACGACAATCACATTTCCGATCCAGTAATCCTTCGTTACTGCATCCCTAACTCCCACACATTGACGAATTCACACGGAAATTGCGTCGCTATGAAATACTATGTGTTCTAAGACATTTCCTTCTAAATCGAGTAACGTTTCTATGGAAACGACAGGATTTTCTTTTTGGATACGACAATCTCATTTCCGATCCACTAATCCTTCTTTACTGCATCCCTCACTCCCACTCATTGACGAATTCAGACGGAAATTGCGTCGCTATGAAATACTATGTGTTCTGAGACATTTAGTTTTAAATCGAGTAACGTTTCTATGGAAACGACAGGATTTTCTTTGGGATACGACAATCACATTTCTGATCCACTAATCCTTCTTTACTGCATCCCTCACTCCCACACATTGACGAATTCACACGGAAATTGCGTCGCTATGAAATACTATGTGTTCTAAGACATTTCGTTCTAAATCGAGTAACGATTTTATGGCAACGACAGGATTTTTTTTGGGATACGACAGTCACATTTCCGATCCACTAATCCTTCTTTACTGCATCCCTCACTCCCACACATTGACGAATTCACACGGAAATTGCGTCGCTATGAAATACAATGGGTTCTACGACTTCTCCTTCTAAATCAAGTAACGTTTCTATGGAAACGACAGGATTTTCTTCCGGGATACGACAATCTCATTTTCGATCCACTAATCCTTCTTTACTGCATCCCTCACTCCCACACATTGACGAATTCACACGGAAATTGCGTCGCTATGAAATACTATGTGTTCTAAGACATTTCCTTCTGAATCGAGTAACGTTTCTATGGAAACGACAGGATTTTCTTTTGGGATACGACAATCTCATTTCCGATCTTCTAATCCTTCTTTACTGCATCCCTAACTCCCACTCATTGACGATTTCACACGGAAATTGCGTCGCTATGAGATACTATGCGTTCTAAGACAGTTCCTTTTAAATCGAGTAATGTTTCTAAGGAAACGACAGGATTTTCTATTGGGATACGACAATCACATTTCCGATCCACTAATCCTTATTTACTGCATCCCTCACTCCCACACAATGACGAATTCACATGGAAATTGCGTCGCTATGAAATACTATGTGTTCTAAGACACTTCCTTCTAAATCGAGTTACGTTTCTATGGAAACGACAGGATTCTCTTTTGGGATACGACAATCTCATTTCCGATCCACTAATCCTTCTTTACTGCATCGCTCACTCCCACTCATTGACGAATTCAGACGGAAATTGCGTCGCTATGAAATACTATGGGTTCTATGACATTTCCTTCTAAATCGAGTAACGTTTCTATGGAAACACCAGGATTTTCTTTTGGGATACGACAATCACATTTCCGATCCACTAATCCTTCTTTACTGCATCCCTCACTCCCACTCATTGACGAATTCACACGGAAATTGCGTCGCTATAAAATACTATGGGTTCTATGACTTCTCCTTCTAAACCGAGTAACGTTTCTATGGAAACGACAGGATTTTCTTCTGGGATACGACAATCTCATTTCCGATCCACTAATCCTTCTTTACTGCATCCCTCACTCCCACACATTGACGAATTCACACGGAAATAGCGTCGCTATGAAATACTATGTGTTCTAAGACATTTCCTTCTAAATCGAGTAACGTTTCTATGGGAACGACAGGATTTTCTTTTGGGATACGACAATCTCATTTCCGATCCACTAATCCTTCTTTACTGCATCCCTCACTCCCACTCATTGACGAATTCACACGGAAATTGCGTCGCAATGAATTACTATGGGTTCTATGACTTCTCCTTCTAAATGGAGTAACGTTTCTGTGGAAACAACAGGATTTTCTTTTGGGATACGACAATCTCATTTCCGATCCACTAATCTTTCTTTACTGCATCTCTCACTCCCACTCATTAACTAATTCACACGGAAATTGCGTCGCTATGAGATACTATGCGTTCTAAGACATTTCCTTCTAAATCGAGTAACGTTTCTATGGAAACGACAGGATTTTCTTTTGGGATACGACAATCACATTTCCGATCCACTAATTTTTCTTTACTGCATCCCTCACTCCCACACATTCACGAATTAACACAGCAATTGCGTCGCAATGAAATACTATGGGTTCTAAGACATTTCCTTCTAAATCGAGTAACGTTTCTATGGAAACGACAGGATTTTCTTTTGGGATACGACAATTTCATTTCCGATCCACTAATCCCTCTTTACTGCATCCCTCACTCCCACTCATTGACGAATTCACACGGAAATTGCGTCGCTATGAAATACTATGGGTTCTATGACATTTCCTTCTAAATCGAGTAATGTTTCTATGGAAACGACAGGATTTTCTTTTGGGATACGACAATCTCATTTCCGATCCACTAATCCTTCTTTACTGCATCCCTCACTCCCACTCATTGACGAATTCACACGGAAATTGCGTCGCTATGAAATACTATGGGTTCTATGACTTCTCCTTCTAACTCGAGTACTGTTTCTATGGAAACGACAGGATTTTCTTTTGGGATACGACAATCACATTTCCGATCCACTAATCCTTCTTTACTGCATCCCTCACTCCCACTCATTGACGAATTCACAAGGAAATTGCGTCGCTATGAAATACTATGGGTTCTAAGACTTCTCCTTCTAAATCGAGTAACGTTTTTATGGAAACGACAGGATTTTCTTCCGGGATACGACAATCTCATTTTCGATCCACTAATCCTTCTTTACTGCATCCCTCACTCCCACACATTGACGAATTCACACGGAAATTGCGTCGCTATGAAATACTATGTGTTCTAAGACATTTCCTTCTAAATCGAGTAACGTTTCTATGGAAACGACAGGATTTTTTTTTGGGATACGACAATCTCATTTCCGATCCACTAATCCTTCTTTACTTCATCCCTCACTCTCACACATTGACGAATTCACACGGAAATTGCGTCGCTATGAAATACTATGGGTTCTATGACTTCTCCTTCTAAATCGAGTAACGTTTCTATGGAAACGACAGGATTTTCTTTTTTGATACGACAATCTCATTTCCGATCCACTAATCCTTCTTTACTGCAGCCCTCACTCCCACACATTGACGAATTCACACGGAAATTGCGTCGCTATGAAATACTATGTGTTCTAAGCCATTTCCTTCTAAATCGAGTAACGTTGCTATGGAAACGACAGGATTTTCTTTTGGGATACGACAATCATATTTCCGATCCACTAATCCTTCTTTACTGCATCCCTCACTCCCACACATTGACGAATTCACACGGAAAATGCGTCGCTATGAAATACTATGGGTTTTATGACTTCTCCATCTAAATCGAGTAACGTTTCTATGGAAACGACAGGACTTTCTTCTGGGATACAACAATCTCATTTCCGATCCACTAATCCTACTTTACTGCATCCCTCACTCCCACTCATTGACGAATTCACACGGAAATTGCGTCGCTATGAAATACTATGGGTTCTATGACATTTCCTTCTAAATCGAGTACTGTTTCTATGGAAACGACAGAATTTTCTTTTGGGATACGACATTCACATTTCCGATCCACTAATCCTTCTTTACTGCATCCCTCACTCCCACTCATTGACGAATTCACACGGAAATTGCGTCGCTATGAAATACTATGGGTTCTATGACTTCTCCTTCAAAATGGAGTAAGGTTTCTATGGAAACGACAGGAATTTCTTCTGGGATACGACAATCTCATTTCCGATCCACTAATCCTTCTTTACTGCATCCCTCACTCCCACACATTGACGAATTCACACGGAAATTGCGTCGCTATGAAATACTATGTGTTCTAAGACATTTCCTTCCAAATCGAGTAACGTTTCTATGGAAACGACAGGATTTTCTTTTGGGATACGACAATCACATTTCCGATCCAGTAATCCTTCGTTACTGCATCCCTAACTCCCACACATTGACGAATTCACACGGAAATTGCGTCGCTATGAAATACTATGTGTTCTAAGACATTTCCTTCTAAATCGAGTAACGTTTCTATGGAAACGACAGGATTTTCTTTTTGGATACGACAATCTCATTTCCGATCCACTAATCCTTCTTTACTGCATCCCTCACTCCCACTCATTGACGAATTCACACGGAAATTGCGTCGCTATGAAATACTGTGGGATCTATGACTTCTCCTTCTAAATCGAGTAACGTTTCTATGGAAACGACAGGATTTTCTTTTGGGATACGACAATCTCATTTCCGATCCACTAATCCTTCTTTACTGCATCTCTCACTCCCACTCATTGACGAATTCACACGGAAATTGCGTCGCTATGAGATACTATGTGTTCTAAGACATTTCCTTCTAAATCGAGTAACGTTTCTATGGAAACGACAGGATTTTCTTTTGGGATACGACAATCACATTTCCGATATACTAATCCTTATTTACTGCATCACTCACTCCGACACATTGACGAATTAACTCAGCAATTGCGTCGCTATGAAATACTATGTGTTCTATGACTTCTCCTTCTAAATCGAGTAACGTTTCTATGGTAACGACAGGATTTTCTTTTGGGATACGACAATCTCATTTCCGATCAACTAATCCCTTTTTACTGCATCCCTCACTCCCATTCATTGACGAATTCAGACGGAAATTGCGTCGCTATGAAATACTATGTGTTCTGAGACATTTAGTTTTTAATCGAGTAACGTTTCTATGGAAACGACAGGATTTTCTTTGGGATACGACAATCACATTTCTGATCCACTAATCCTTCTTTACTGCATCCCTCACTCCCACACATTGACGAATTCACACGGAAATTGCGTCGCTATGAAATACTATGTGTTCTAAGACATTTCCTTCTAAATCGAGTAACGATTTTATGGCAACGACAGGATTTTTTTTGGGATACGACAGTCACATTTCCGATCCACTAATCCTTCTTTACTGCATCCCTCACTCCCACTCACTGACGAGTTCACACGGAAATTGCGTCGCTATGAAATACTATGTGTTCTAAGACATTTCCTTCCAAATCGAGTAACGTTTCTATGGAAACGACAGGATTTTCTTTTGGGATACGACAATCACATTTCCGATCCAGTAATCCTTCGTTACTGCATCCCTAACTCCCACACATTGACGAATTCACACGGAAATTGCGTCGCTATGAAATACTATGTGTTCTAAGACATTTCCTTCTAAATCGAGTAACGATTTTATGGCAACGACAGGATTTTTTTTGGGATACGACAGTCACATTTCCGATCCACTAATCCTTCTTTACTGCATCCCTCACTCCCACACATTGACGAATTCACACGGAAATTGCGTCGCTATGAAATACTATGTGTTCTAAGACATTTCCTTCCTAATCGAGTAACGTTTCTATGGAAACGACAGGATTTTCTTTTGGGATACGACAATCACATTTCCGATCCAGTAATCCTTCGTTACTGCATCCCTAACTCCCACACATTGACGAATTCACACGGAAATTGCGTCGCTATGAAATACTATGTGTTCTAAGACATTTCCTTCTAAATCGAGTAACGTTTCTATGGAAACGACAGGATTTTCTTTTTGGATACGACAATCTCATTTCCGATCCACTAATCCTTCTTTACTGCATCCCTCACTCCCACTCATTGACGAATTCACACGGAAATTGCGTCGCAATGAATTACTATGGGTTCTATGACTTCTCCTTCTAAATGGAGTAACGTTTCTGTGGAAACAACAGGATTTTCTTTTGGGATACGACAATCTCATTTCCGATCCACTAATCTTTCTTTACTGCATCTCTCACTCCCACTCATTAACTAATTCACACGGAAATTGCGTCGCTATGAGATACTATGCGTTCTAAGACATTTCCTTCTAAATCGAGTAACGTTTCTATGGAAACGACAGGATTTTCTTTTGGGATACGACAATCACATTTCCGATCCACTAATTTTTCTTTACTGCATCCCTCACTCCCACACATTCACGAATTAACACAGCAATTGCGTCGCAATGAAATACTATGGGTTCTAAGACATTTCCTTCTAAATCGAGTAACGTTTCTATGGAAACGACAGGATTTTCTTTTGGGATACGACAATTTCATTTCCGATCCACTAATCCTTCTTTACTGCATCCCTCACTCCCACTCATTGACGAATTCACACGGAAATTGCGTCGCTATGAAATACTATGGGTTCTATGACATTTCCTTCTAAATCGAGTAATGTTTCTATGGAAACGACAGGATTTTCTTTTGGGATACGACAATCTCATTTCCGATCCACTAATCCTTCTTTACTGCATCCCTCACTCCCACTCATTGACGAATTCACAAGGAAATTGCGTCGCTATGAAATACTATGGGTTCTATGACTTCTCCTTCTAACTCGAGTACTGTTTCTATGGAAACGACAGGATTTTCTTTTGGGATACGACAATCACATTTCCGATCCACTAATCCTTCTTTACTGCATCCCTCACTCCCACTCATTGACGAATTCACAAGGAAATTGCGTCGCTATGAAATACTATGGGTTCTAAGACTTCTCCTTCTAAATCGAGTAACGTTTTTATGGAAACGACAGGATTTTCTTCCGGGATACGACAATCTCATTTTCGATCCACTAATCCTTCTTTACTGCATCCCTCACTCCCACACATTGACGAATTCACACGGAAATTGCGTCGCTATGAAATACTATGTGTTCTAAGACATTTCCTTCTAAATCGAGTAACGTTTCTATGGAAACGACAGGATTTTTTTTTGGGATACGACAATCTCATTTCCGATCCACTAATCCTTCTTTACTTCATCCCTCACTCTCACACATTGACGAATTCACACGGAAATTGCGTCGCTATGAAATACTATGGGTTCTATGACTTCTCCTTCTAAATCGAGTAACGTTTCTATGGAAACGACAGGATTTTCTTTTTTGATACGACAATCTCATTTCCGATCCACTAATCCTTCTTTACTGCAGCCCTCACTCCCACACATTGACGAATTCACACGGAAATTGCGTCGCTATGAAATACTATGTGTTCTAAGCCATTTCCTTCTAAATCGAGTAACGTTGCTATGGAAACGACAGGATTTTCTTTTGGGATACGACAATCATATTTCCGATCCACTAATCCTTCTTTACTGCATCCCTCACTCCCACACATTGACGAATTCACACGGAAAATGCGTCGCTATGAAATACTATGGGTTCTATGACTTCTCCATCTAAATCGAGTAACGTTTCTATGGAAACGACAGGACTTTCTTCTGGGATACAACAATCTCATTTCCGATCCACTAATCCTTCTTTACTGCATCCCTCACTCCCACTCATTGACGAATTCACACGGAAATTGCGTCGCTATGAAATACTATGGGTTCTATGACATTTCCTTCTAAATCGAGTACTGTTTCTATGGAAACGACAGAATTTTCTTTTGGGATACGACATTCACATTTCCGATCCACTAATCCTTCTTTACTGCATCCCTCACTCCCACTCATTGACGAATTCACACGGAAATTGCGTCGCTATGAAATACTATGGGTTCTATGACTTCTCCTTCAAAATGGAGTAAGGTTTCTATGGAAACGACAGGAATTTCATCTGGGATACGACAATCTCATTTCCGATCCACTAATCCTTCTTTACTGCATCCCTCACTCCCACACATTGACGAATTCACACGGAAATTGCGTCGCTATGAAATACTATGTGTTCTAAGACATTTCCTTCCAAATCGAGTAACGTTTCTATGGAAACGACAGGATTTTCTTTTGGGATACGACAATCACATTTCCGATCCAGTAATCCTTCGTTACTGCATCCCTAACTCCCACACATTGACGAATTCACACGGAAATTGCGTCGCTATGAAATACTATGTGTTCTAAGACATTTCCTTCTAAATCGAGTAACGTTTCTATGGAAACGACAGGATTTTCTTTTTGGATACGACAATCTCATTTCCGATCCACTAATCCTTCTTTACTGCATCCCTCACTCCCACTCATTGACGAATTCACACGGAAATTGCGTCGCTATGAAATACTGTGGGATCTATGACTTCTCCTTCTAAATCGAGTAACGTTTCTATGGAAACGACAGGATTTTCTTTTGGGATACGACAATCTCATTTCCGATCCACTAATCCTTCTTTACTGCATCTCTCACTCCCACTCATTGACGAATTCACACGGAAATTGCGTCGCTATGAGATACTATGTGTTCTAAGACATTTCCTTCTAAATCGAGTAACGTTTCTATGGAAACGACAGGATTTTCTTTTGGGATACGACAATCACATTTCCGATATACTAATCCTTATTTACTGCATCACTCACTCCGTCACATTGACGAATTAACTCAGCAATTGCGTCGCTATGAAATACTATGTGTTCTATGACTTCTCCTTCTAAATCGAGTAACGTTTCTATGGTAACGACAGGATTTTCTTTTGGGATACGACAATCTCATTTCCGATCAACTAATCCCTTTTTACTGCATCCCTCACTACCATTCATTGACGAATTCAGACGGAAATTGCGTCGCTATGAAATACTATGTGTTCTGAGACATTTAGTTTTTAATCGAGTAACGTTTCTATGGAAACGACAGGATTTTCTTTGGGATACGACAATCACATTTCTGATCCACTAATCCTTCTTTACTGCATCCCTCACTCCCACACATTGACGAATTCACACGGAAATTGCGTCGCTATGAAATACTATGTGTTCTAAGACATTTCCTTCTAAATCGAGTAACGATTTTATGGCAACGACAGGATTTTTTTTGGGATACGACAGTCACATTTCCGATCCACTAATCCTTCTTTACTGCATCCCTCACTCCCACTCATTGACGAGTTCACACGGAAATTGCGTCGCTATGAAATACTATGTGTTCTAAGACATTTCCTTCCAAATCGAGTAACGTTTCTATGGAAACGACAGGATTTTCTTTTGGGATACGACAATCACATTTCCGATCCAGTAATCCTTCGTTACTGCATCCCTAACTCCCACACATTGACGAATTCACACGGAAATTGCGTCGCTATGAAATACTATGTGTTCTAAGACATTTCCTTCTAAATCGAGTAACGATTTTATGGCAACGACAGGATTTTTTTTGGGATACGACAGTCACATTTCCGATCCACTAATCCTTCTTTACTGCATCCCTCACTCCCACACATTGACGAATTCACACGGAAATTGCGTCGCTATGAAATACTATGTGTTCTAAGACATTTCCTTCCTAATCGAGTAACGTTTCTATGGAAACGACAGGATTTTCTTTTGGGATACGACAATCACATTTCCGATCCAGTAATCCTTCGTTACTGCATCCCTAACTCCCACACATTGACGAATTCACACGGAAATTGCGTCGCTATGAAATACTATGTGTTCTAAGACATTTCCTTCTAAATCGAGTAACGTTTCTATGGAAACGACAGGATTTTCTTTTTGGATACGACAATCTCATTTCCGATCCACTAATCCTTCTTTACTGCATCCCTCACTCCCACTCATTGACGAATTCACACGGAAATTGCGTCGCTATGAAATACTGTGGGATCTATGACTTCTCCTTCTAAATCGAGTAACGTTTCTATGGAAACGACAGGATTTTCTTTTGGGATACGACAATCTCATTTCCGATCCACTAATCCTTCTTTACTGCATCTCTCACTCCCACTCATTGACGAATTCACACGGAAATTGCGTCGCTATGAGATACTATGTGTTCTAAGACATTTCCTTCTAAATCGAGTAACGTTTCTATGGAAACGACAGGATTTTCTTTTGGGATACGACAATCACATTTCCGATATACTCATCCTTATTTACTGCATCACTCACTCCCACACATTGACGAATTAACTCAGCAATTGCGTCGCTATGCAATACTATGTGTTCTATGACTTCTCCTTCTAAATCGAGTAACGTTTCTATGGTAACGACAGGATTTTCTTTTGGGATACGACAATCTCATTTCCGATCCACTGATGCTTATTTACTGCATCCCTCACTCCCACACATTGACGAATTAACACAGCAATTGCGTCGCTATGAAATACTATGTGTTCTGAGACATTTCGTTCTAAATCGAGTAACGTTTCTATGGAAACGACAGGATTTTCTTTGGGATACGACAATCACATTTCTGATCCACTAATCCTTTACTGCATCCCTCACTCCCACACATTGACGAATTCACACGGAAATTGCGTCGCTATGAAATACTATGTGTTCTAAGACATTTCCTTCTAAATCGAGTAACGTTTCTATGGTAACGACAGGATTTTCTTTTGGGATACGACAATCTCATTTCCGATCCACTAATCCTTCTTTACTGCGTCTCTCACTCCCACTCATTGACGAATTCAGACGGAAATTGCGTCGCTATGAAATACTATGTGTTCTGAGACATTTCGTTCTAAATCGAGTAACGTTTCTATGGGGAACGACAGGATTTTCTTTTGGGATACGACAATCTCATTTCCGATCCACTAATCCTTCTTTACGGCATCCCTCACTCCCACTCATTGACGAATTCAGACGGAAATTGCGTCGCTATGAAATACTATGTGTTCTGAGACATTTCGTTCTAAATCGAGCAACGTTTCTATGGAAACGACAGGATTTTCTTTGGGATACGACAATCACATTTCCGATCCACTAATCCTTCTTTACTGCATCCCTCACTTCCACACATTGACGAATTCACACGGAAATTGCGTCGCTATGAAATACTATGTGTTCTAAGACATTTCCTTCTAAATCGAGTAACGTTTCTATGGGAACGACAGGATTTTCTTTTGGGATACGACAATCACATTTCCGATCCACTAATCCTTCTTTACTGCATCCCTCACTCCCACACATTGACGAATTCACACGGAAATTGCGTCGCTATGAAATACTATGTGTTCTAAGACATTTCCTTCTTAATCGAGTAACGTTTCTATGGAAACGACAGGATTTTCTTTTGGGATACGACAATCTCATTTCCGATCCACTAATCCTTCTTTACTGCATCCCTCACTCCCACTCATTGACGAATTCACACGGAAATTGCGCCGCTATGAAATACTATGGGTTCTATGACTTCTCCTTCTAAATCGAGTAACGTTTCTATGGAAACGACAGGATTTTCTATTGGGATACGACAATCTCATTTCCGATCCACTATTCCTTCTTTACTGCATCTCTCACTCCCACTCATTGACGAATTCACACGGAGATTGCGTCGCTATGAGATACTATGTGTTCTAAGACATTTCCTTCTAAATCGAGTATCGTTTCTATGGAAACGACAGGATTTTCTTTTGGGATACGACAATCACATTTCCGATCCACTAATCCTTATTTACTGCATCCCTCACTCCCACACATTGACGAATTAACACAGCAATTGCGTCGCTCTGAAATACTATGTGTTCTATGACTTCTCCTTCTAAATCGAGTAACGTTTCTATGGTAAAGACAGGATTTTCTTTTGGGATACGACAATCTCATTTCCGATCCACTATTCCTTCTTTACTGCATCCCTCACTCCCACTCATTGACGAATTCAGACGGAAATTGCGTCGCTATGAAATACTATGTGTTCTGAGACATTTCGTTCTAAATCGAGTAGCGTTTCTATGGAAACGACAGGATTTTCTTTTGTGATACGACAATCACATTTCTGATCCACTAATCCTTCTTTACTGCATCCCTCACTCCCACACATTGACGAATTCACACGGAAATTGCGTCGCTATGACATACTATGTGTTCTAAGACATTTCCTTCTAAATCGAGTAACGTTTTTATGGAAACGACAGGATTTTTTTTGGGATACGACAGTCACATTTCCGATCCACTAATCCTTCTTTACTGCATCCCTCACTCCCACTCATTGACGAATTCTCACGGAAATTGCGTCGCTATGAAATACTATGTGTTCTATGACTTCTCCTTGTAAATAGAGTAACGTTTCTATGGAAACGACAGGATTTTCTTTTGGGATACGACAATCTCATTTCCGATCCACTAATCCTTCTTTACTGCATCTCTCACTCCCACTCATTGACGAATTCACACGGAAATTGCGTCGCTATGACATACTATGTGTTCTGAGACATTTCGTTCTAAATCGAGTAACGTTTCTATGGAAACGACTGGATTTTCTTTGGGATACGACAATCACATTTCTGATCCACTAATCCTTCTTTACTGCATCCCTCACTCCCACACATTGACGAATTCACACGGAAATTGCGTCGCTATGAAATACTTTGTGTTCTAAGACATTACCTTCTAAATCGAGTAACGTTTCTATGGAAACGACAGGATTTTTCTTGGGATACGACAATCACATTTCCGATCCACTAATCCATCTTTACCTCATCCCTCACTCCCACTCATTGACGAGTTCACACGGAAATTGCATCCCTATGAGATACTATGTGTTCTAAGACATTTCCTTCTAAATCGAGTAACGTATCTATGGAAACGACAGGATTTTCTTTTGGGATACGACAATCACATTTCCGATCCACTAATCCTTCTTTACTGCATCCCTCACTCCCACACATTGACGAATTAACACAGCAATTGCGTCGCTATGAAATACTATGTGTTCTATGACTTCTCCTTCTTAATCGAGTAACGTTTCTATGGTAACGACAGGATTTTCTTTTGGGATACGACAATCTCATTTCCGATCCACTAATCCTTCTTTACTGCATCCCTCACTCCCACTCATTGACGAATTCAGACGGAAATTGCGTCGCTATGAAATACTATGTGTTCCGAGACATTTCGTTCTAAATCGAGTAACGTTTATATGGAAACGACAGGATTTTCTTTGGGATACGACAATCACATTTCTGATCCACTAATCCTTTACTGCATCCCTCACTCCCACACATTGACGAATACACACCGAAATTGCGTCGCTATGAAATACTATGTGTTCTAAGACATTTCCTTCTAAATCGAGTAACGTTTCTATGGAAACGACAGGATTTTCTTTTGGGATACGACATTCACATTTCCGATCCACTAATCCTTCTTTACTGCATCCCTCACTCCCACTCATTGGCGAATTCACACGGAAATTTCGTCGCTATGAAATACTATGTGTTCTATGACTTCTCCTTCTAAATCGAGTAACGTTTCTATGGAAACGACAGGATTTTCTTCTGGGATACGACAATCTCATTTCCGATCCACTAATCCTTCTTTGCTGCATCCCTCACTCCCACTCATTGACGAATTCACACGGAAATTGCGTCGCTATGAAATACTATGTGTTCTAAGACATTTCCTTCTATATCGACTAACGTTTCTATGGAAACGACAGGATTTTCTTTTGGGATACGACAATCACATTTCCGGTCCACTAATCCTTGATTACTGCATCCCTAACTCCCACACATTGACGAATTCACACGGAAATTGCGTCGCTATGAAATACTATGTGTTCTAAGACATTTCCTTCTAAATCGAGTAACGTTTCTATGGAAACGACAGGATTTTCTTTCGGGATACGACAATCTCATTTCTGATCCACTAATCCTTCTTTACTGCATCCCTCACTCCCACTCATTGACGAATTCACACGGAAATTGCGTCGCTATGAAATACTACGGGTTCTATGACTTCTCCTTCTAAATCGAGTAACGTTTCTATGGAAACGACAGGATTTTCTTTTGGGATACGACAATCTCATTTCCGATCCACTAATCCGTCTTTACTGCATCTCTCACTCCCACTCATTGGCGAATTCACACGGAAATTGCGTCGCTGTGAGATACTATGTGTTCTAAGACATTTCCTTCTAAATCGAGTAACGTTTCTATGGAAACAACAGGATTTTCTTTTGGGATACGACAATCATGTTTCCGATCAACTAATCCTTATTTACTGCATCCATCACTCCCACACATTGACGAATTAACACAGCAATTGCGTCGCTATGAAATACTATGTGTTCTATGACTTCTCCTTCTAAATCGAGTAACGTTTCTATGGTAACGACAGGATTTTCTTTTGGGATACGACAATCTCATTTCCGATCCACTATTCCTTCTTTACTGCAACCCTCACTCCCACTCACTGACGAATTCAGACGGAAATTGCGTCGCTATGAAATACTATGTGTTCTGAGACATTTCGTTCTAAATCGAGCATCGTTTCTATGGAAACGACAGGATTTTCTTTGGGATACGGCAGTCACATTTCCGATCCACTAATCCTTCTTTACTGCATCCCTCACTCCCACTCATTGAGAATTCTCACGGAAATTGCGTCGCTATGAAATACTATGTGTTCTATGACTTCTCCTTGTAAATAGAGTAACGTTTCTATGGAAACGACAGGATTTTCTTTTGGGATACGACAATCTCATTTCCGATCCACTAATCCTTCTTTACTGCATCTCTCACTCCCACTCATTGACGAATTCACACGGAAATTGCGTCGCTATGACATACTATGTGTTCTGAGACATTTCGTTCGAAATCGAGTAACGTTTCTATGGAAACGACTGGATTTTCTTTGGGATACGACAATCACATTTCTGATCCACTAATCCTTCTTTACTGCATCCCTCACTAACACTCATTGACGAATTCAGACGGAAATTGCGTCGCTATGAAATACTATGTGTTCTGAGACATTTCGTTCTAAATCGAGCATTGTTTCTATGGAAACGACAGGATTTTCTTTGGGATACGACAATCACATTTCCGATCCACTAATTCTTCTTTACTGCATCCCTCACTCCCACACATTGACGAATTCACACGGAAATTGCGTCGCTATGAAATACTTTGTGTTCTAAGACATTACCTTCTAAATCGAGTAACGTTTCTATGGAAACGACAGGATTTTTCTTGGGATACGACAATCACATTTCCGATCCACTAATCCATCTTTACCTCATCCCTCACTCCCACTCATTGACGAGTTCACACGGAAATTGCGTCGCTATGAGATACTATGTGATCTAAAAAATTTCCTTCTAAATCCAGTAACGTATCTATGGAAACGACAGGATTTTCTTTGGGATACGACAATCACATTTCTGATCCACTAATCCTTTACTGCATCGCTCACTCCCACACATTGACGAATACACACCGAAATTGCGTCGGTATGAAATACTATGTGTTCTAAGACATTTCCTTCTAAATCGAGTAACGTTTCTATGGAAACGACAGGATTTTCTTTTGGGATACGACATTCACATTTCCGATCCACTAATCCTTCTTTACTGCATCCCTCACTCCCACTCATTGACGAATTCAGACGGAAATTTCGTCGCTATGAAATACTATGTGTTCTATGACTTCTCCTTCTAAATCGAGTAACGTTTCTATGGAAACGACAGGATTTTCTTCTGGGATACGACAATCTCATTTCCGATCCACTAATCCTTCTTTACTGCATCCCTCATTCCCACTCATTGACGAATTCACACGGAAATTGCGTCGCTATGAAATACTATGTGTTCTAAGACATTTCCTTCTAAATCGACTAACGTTTCTATGGAAACGACAGGATTTTCTTTTGGGATACGACAATCACATTTCCGATCCACTAATCCTTGATTACTGCATCCCTAACTCCCACACATTGACGAATTCACACGGAAATTGCGTCGCTATGAAATACTATGTGTTCTAAGACATTTCCTTCTAAATCGAGTAACGTTTCTATGGAAACGACAGGATTTTCTTTGGGATATGACAATCACATTTCTGATCCACTAATCCTTTACTGCATCCCTCACTCCCACACATTGACGAATACACACCCAAAATTGCGTCGCTATGAAATACTATGTGTTCTAAGACATTTCCTTCTAAATCGAGTAACGTTTCTATGGAAACGACAGGATTTTTTTTGGGATACGACAATCACATTTCCGATCCACTAATCCTTCATTACTGCATCCCTCACTCCCACTCATTGACGAATTCACACGGAAATTGCGTCGCTATGAAATACTATGGGTTCTATGACTTCTCCTTCTACATCGAGTAACGTTTCTACGGAAACGACAGGATTTTCTTTTGGGATACGACAATCACATTTCCGATCCACTAATCCTTCTTTACTGCATCCCTCACTCCCACACATTGACGAATTAACACTGCAATTGCGTCGCAATGAAATACTATGGGTTCTAAGACATTTCCTTCTAAATCGAGTAACGTTTCTATGGAAACGACAGGATTTTCTTCTGGGATACGACAATCTCATTTCCGATCCACTAATCCTTCTTTACTGCATCCCTCACTCCCACTCATTGACGAATTTACACGGAAATTGCGTCGCTATGAAATACTATGTGTTCTAAGACATTTCCTTCTAAATCGACTAACGTTTCTATGGAAACGACAGGATTTTCTTTTGGGATACGACAATCACATTTCCGATCCACTAATCCTTGATTACTGCATCCCTAACTCCCACACATTGACGAATTCACACGGAAATTGCGTCGCTATGAAATACTATGTGTTCTAAGACATTTCCTTCTAAATCGAGTAACGTTTCTATGGAAACGACAGGATTTTCTTTCGGGATACGACAATCTCATTTCTGATCCACTAATCCTTCTTTACTGCATCCCTCACTCCCACTCATTGATGAATTCACACGGAAATTGCGTCGCTATGAAATACTATGTGTTCTGAGACATTTCGTTCTAAATCGAGCAACGTTTCTATGGAAACGACAGGATTTTCTTTGGGATACGACAATCACATTTCCGATCCACTAATCCTTCTTTACTGCATCCCTCACTCCCACACATTGACGAATTCACACGGAAATTGCGTCGCTATGAAATACTTTGTGTTCTAAGACATTACCTTCTAAATCGAGTAACGTTTCTATGGAAACGACAGGCTTTTTCTTGGGATACGACAATCACATTTCCGATCCACTAATCCATCTTTACCTCATCCCTCACTCCCACTCATTGCCGAGTTCACACGGAAATTGCGTCGCTATGAGATACTATGTGTTCTAAGACATTTCCTTCTAAATCGAGTAACGTATCTATGGAAACGACACGATTTTCTTTTGGGATACGACAATCACATTTCCGATCCACTAATCCATATTTACTGCATCCCTCACTCCCACACATTGACGAATTAACACAGCAATTGCGTCGCTATGAAATACTATGTGTTCTACGACTTCTCCTTCTAAATCGAGTAACGTTTCTATGGTACGACAGGATTTTCTTTTGGGATACGACAATCTCATTTCCGATCCACTAATCCTTCTTTACTGCATCCCTCACTCCCACTCATTGACGAATTCAGACGGAAATTGCGTCGCTATGAAATACTATGTGCTCTGAGACACTTCGTTCTAAATCGAGTAACGTTTCTATGGAAACGACAGGATTTTCTTTGGGATACGACAATCACATTTCTGATCCACTAATCCTTTACTGCATCCCTCACTCCCACACATTGACGAATACACACCGAAATTGCGTCGCTATGAAATACTATGTGTTCTAAGACATTTCCTTCTAAATCGAGTAACGTTTCTATGGAAACGACAGGATTTTTTTTGGGATACGACAATCACATTTCCGATCCACTAATCCTTCTTTACTGCATCCCTCACTCCCACTCATTGACGAATTCACACGGAAATTGCGTCGCTATGAAATACTATGGGTTCTATGACTTCTCCTTCTACATCGAGTAACGTTTCTACGGAAACGACAGGATTTTCTTTTGGGATACGACAATCACATTTCCGATCCACTAATCCTTCTTTACTGCATCCCTCACTCCCACACATTGACGAATTCACACGGAAATTGCGTCGCAATGAAATACTATGTGTTCTAAGACATTTCCTTCTAAATCGAGTAACGTTTCTATGGAAACGACAGGATTTTCTTTCGGGATACGACAATCTCATTTCTGATCCACTAATCCTTCTTTACTGCATCCCTCACTCCCACTCATTGACGAATTCACACGGAAATTGCGTCGCTATGAAATACTATGGGTTCTATGACTTCTCCTTCTAAATCGAGTAACGTTTCTATGGAAACGACAGGATTTTCTTTTGGGATACGACAATCTCATTTCCGATCCACTAATCCTTCTTTACTGCATCTCTCACTCCCACTCATTGGCGAATTCAGACGGAAATTGCGTCGCTATGAAATACTATGTGTTCTGAGACATTTCGTTCTAAATCGAGTAACGTTTCTATGGAAACGACAGGATTATCTTTGGGATACGACAATCACATTTCTGATCCACTAATCCTTCTTTACTGCATCCCTCACTCCCACACATTGACGAATCCACACGGAAATTGCGTCGCTATGAAATGCTATGTGTTCTAAGACATTTCCTCCTAAATCGAGTAACGTTTCTATGGAAACGACAGGATTTTTTTTGGGATACGACAATCACATTTCCGATCCACTAATCTTCTTTACTGCATCCCTCACTCCCACTCATTGACGAATTCGCACGGAAATTGCAACGCTATGAAATACTATGGGTTCTATGACTTCTCCTTCCAAATCAAGTAACGTTTCTATGGAAACGACAGGATTTTTTTTTGGGATACGACAATCACATTTCCGATCCACTAAGCCTTCTTTACTGCATCCCTCACTCCCACACATTGACGAGTTCACACGGAAATTGCGTCGCTACGAAATACTATGTGTTCTAAGACATTTCTTTCTAAATCGAGTAACGTTTCTGTGGAAACGACAGGATTTTCTTTTGGGATACGACAATCTCATTTCCGATCCACTAATCCTTCTTTACTGCATCCCTCACTCCCACTCATTGACGAATTCAGACGGAAATTGCGTCGCTATGAAATACTATGTGTTCTGGGACATTTCGTTCTAAATCGAGCAACGTTTCTATGGAAACGACAGGATTTTCTTTTGGGATACGACAATCACATTTCCGATCCACTAATCCTTCTTTACTGCATCCCTCACTCCCACACATTGACGAATTCACACGGAAATTGCGTCGCTATGAAATACTTTGTGTTCTAAGACATTACCTTCTAAATCGAGTAACGTTTCTATGGAAACGACAGGATTTTTCTTGGGATACGACAATCACATTTCCGATCCACTAATCCATCTTTACCTCATCCCTCACTCCCACTCATTGACGAATTCACACGGAAATTGCGTCGCTATGAAATACTATGGGTTCTATGACTTCTCCTTCTAAATCGAGTAACGTTTCCATAGAAACGACAGGATTTTCTTTTGGGATACGACAATCACATTTCCGATCCACTAATCCTTCTTTACTGCATCCCTCACTCCCACACATTGACGAGTTCACACGGAAATTGCGTCGCTATGAAAGACTATGTGCTCTAAGACATTTCCTTCTAAATCGATTAACGTTTCTATGGAAACGACAGGATTTTCTTTTGGGATACGACAATCACATTTCCGATCCACTAATCCTTCTTTACTGCATCCCTCACTCCCACTCATTGACGAATTCACACGGAAATTGCGTCGCTATGAAATACTATGTGTTTTAAGACATTTCCTTCTAAATCGAGTATCGTTTCTATGGAAACGACTGGCTTTTCTTTTGCGATACGAGTATCTCGTTCTCGATGCACTATTCCTTCTTTATTGCATCCCTAGCTCCCTCACATTGTCGAATTAACACAGAAATTGAGTCGCTATGAAATACTATGGGTCCTATGACTTCTCCTTCTAAATCGAGTAACGTTTCTATGGAAACGACAGGAATTTCTTTTGGGATACGACAATCACATTTCCGATCCACTAATCCTTCTTTACTGCATCCCTCACTCCCACACATTGACGAATTCACACGGAATTTGCGTCGCTATGAAATACTATGGGTTCTTTGACTTCTCCTTCTAAATCGAGTAACGTTTCTATGGAAACCCAAGGATTTTCTTTTGGGATACGACTTTCTCCTTTGCGATGCACTATTCCTTCTTTACTGTATCCCTCGCTCCCTCACATTGATGAATTAACACAGAAATTGCGTCGGTATGAAATACTTTGGGTTCTATGACTTCACCTTCTAAATCGAGTATCGTTTCTATGGGAACCACAGGATTTTCTTTTTGGGATACGACTTTCACCTTTCCGATGCACTAATCCTTCTTTACTGCAGCCCTCACTCCCACACATTGTCGAATTCACACGGAAATTGCGTCGCTATGAAATACTATGTTTTCTAAGACATTTCCTTCTAAATCGAGTAACGTTACTATGGAAACGACAGGATTTTCTTTTGGGATACGACAATCACATTTCCGATCCACTAATCCTTCTTTACTGCATCCCTCACTCCCACTCATTGGCGAATTCACACGGAAATTTCGTCGCTATGAGACACTATGTGTTCTATGACTTCTCCTTCTAAATCGAGTAACGTTTCTATGGAAACGACAGGATTTTCTTCTGGGATACGACAATCTCATTTCCGATCCACTAATCCTTCTTTACTGCATCCCTCACTCCCACTCATTGAAGAATTCACACGGAAATTGCGTCGCTATGAAATACTATGGGTTCTAAGACATTTCCTTCTAAATCGACTAACGTTTCTATGGAAACGACAGGATTTTCTTTTGGGATACGACAATCACATTTCCGATCCACTAATCCTTGATTACTGAATCCCTAACTCCCACACAGTGACGAATTCACACGGAAATTGCGTCGCTATGAAATACTATGTGTTCTAAGACATTTCCTTCTAAATCGAGTAACGTTTCTATGGAAACGACAGGATTTTCTTTCGGGATACGACAATCTCATTTCTGATCCACTAATCCTTCTTTACTGCATCCCTCACCCCCACTCATTGACGAATTCACACGGAAATTGCGTCGCTATGAAATACTATGGGTTCTATGACTTCTCCTTCTAAATCGAGCAACGTTTCTATGGAAACGACAGGATTTTCTTTTGGGATACGACAATCTCATTTCCGATCCACTAATCCTTCTTTACTGCATCTCTCACTCCCACTCATTGGCGAATTCAGACGGAAATTGCGTCGCTATGAAATACTATGTGTTCTGAGACATTTCGTTCTAAATCGAGTAACGTTTCTATGGAAACGACAGGATTATCTTTGGGATACGACAATCACATTTCTGATCCACTAATCCTTCTTTACTGCATCCCTCACTCCCACACATTGACGAATCCACACGGAAATTGCGTCGCTATGAAATGCTATGTGTTCTAAGACATTTCCTTCTAAATCGAGTAACGTTTCTATGGAAACGACAGGATTTTTTTTGGGATACGACAATCACATTTCCGTTCCACTAATCTTCTTTACTGCATCCCTCACTCCCACTCATTGACGAATTCGCACGGAAATTGCGTCGCTATGAAATACTATGGGTTCTATGACTTCTCCTTCCAAATCAAGTAACGTTTCTATGGAAACGACAGGATTTTCTTTTGGGATACGACAATCACATTTCCGATCCACTAATCCTTCTTTACTGCATCCCTCACTCCCACACATTGACGAGTTCACACGGAAATTGCGTCGCTACGAAATACTATGTGTTCTAAGACATTTCTTTCTAAATCGAGTAACGTTTCTGTGGAAACGACAGGATTTTCTTTTGGGATACGACAATCTCATTTCCGATCCACTAATCCTTCTTTACTGCATCCCTCACTCCCACTCATTGACGAATTCAGACGGAAATTGCGTCGCTATGAAATACTATGTGTTCTGGGACATTTCGTTCTAAATCGAGCAACGTTTCTATGGAAACGACAGGATTTTCTTTGGGATACGACAATCACATTTCCGATCCACTAATCCTTCTTTACTGCATCTCTCACTCCCACTCATTGGCGAATTCAGACGGAAATTGCGTCGCTATGAAATACTATGTGTTCTGAGACATTTCGTTCTAAATCGAGTAACGTGTCTATGGAAACGACAGGATTATCTTTGGGATACGACAATCACATTTCTGATCCACTAATCCTTCTTTACTGCATCCCTCACTCCCACACATTGACGAATTCACACGGAAATTGCGTCGCTATGAAATGCTATGTGTTCTAAGACATTTCCTTCTAAATCAAGTAACGTTTCTATGGAAACGACAGGATTTTTTTTGGGATACGAGAATCACATTTCCGATCCACTAATCTTCTTTACTGCATCCCTCACTCCCACTCATTGACGAATTCACACGGAAATTGCGTCGCTATGAAATACTATGGGTTCTATGACTTCTCCTTCTAAATCGAGTACCGTTTCCAGGGAAACGACAGGATTTTCTTTTGGGATACGACAATCACATTTCCGATCCACTAATCCTTCTTTACTGCATAACTCACTCCCACACATTGACGAGTTCACACGCAAATTCCGTCGCTATGAAATACTATGTGCTCTAAGACATTTCCTTCTAAATCGATTAACGTTTCTATGGAAACGACAGGATTTTCTTTTGGGATACGACAATCACATTTCCGATCCACTAATCCTTCTTTACTGCATCCCTCACTCCCACTCATTGACGAATTCACACGGAATTTGCGTCGCTATGAAATACTATGGGTTCTTTGACTTCTCCTTCTAAATCGAGTAACGTTTCTATGGAAACCCAAGGATTTTCTTTTGGGATACGACTTTCTCCTTTCCGATGCACTATTCCTTCTTTACTGTATCCCTCGCTCCCTCACATTGATGAATTAACACAGAAATTGCGTCGGTATGAAATACTTTGGGTTCTATGACTTCACCTTCTAAATCGAGCATCGTTTCTATGGGAACCACAGGATTTTCATTTGGGATACGACTTTCACCTTTCCGATGCACTATTCCTTCTTTGCTGCATCCCTCGCTCCCTCACATTGACGAATTAACAGAGAAATTGCGCCGCTAAGAAATACTATGTTTTCTATGACTTCTCCTTCTAAATCGAGTAATATTTCTATGGAAACGACAGGATTCTCTTGTGGGATAGGACTATCTCCTTTCCGCTGCACTATTCCATCGTTACAGCATTCCTCGCACCCTCACATTGACGAATTAACACAGAAATTGCTTCGCTATGAAATACTTTGGGTTCTATGACTTCTCCTTCTAAATCGAGTAACGTTTCTATGGTAACGACAGGATTTTCTTTTGGGATACGACAATCTCATTTCCGATCCACTAATCCTTCTTTACTGCATCCCTCACTCCCACACATTGAAGAATTCACAAGGAAATTGCGTCGCTACGAAATACTATGTGTTCTAAGTCATTTCCATTCTAAATCGAGTAACGTTTCTATACAAACGATAGGATTTTTTTTTTGGATACGACAATCACATTCCCGATCCACTAATCCTTCTTTACTGCATCCCTCACTCCCACTCATTGACGAATTCACACGGAAATTGCGTCGCTATGAAATACTATTTGTTCTATGACTTCTCCTTCTAAATCGTGTAACGTTTCTGTGGAAACGACAGGATTTTCTTTTGGGATACGACAATCACATTTCCGATCCACTAATCCTTCTTTACAGCATTCCTCACTCCCACACATTGACGAGTTCACACGGAAATTGCGTCGCTATGAAATACTATGTGTTCTATGACTTCTCCTTGTAAATCGAGTAACGTTTCTATGGTAACGACAGGATTTTCTTTTGGGATACGACAATCTCATTTCCGATCCACTAATCCTTCTTTATCGCATCCGTCACTCCCACTCATTGACGAATTCAGACGGAAATTGCGTCGCTATGAAATACTATGTGTTCTGAGACATTTCGTTCTAAATCGAGCAACGTTTCTATGGAAACGACAGGATTTTCTTTGGGATACGACAATCACATTTCCGATCCACTAATCCTTCTTTACTGCATCCCTCACTCCCGCACATTGACGAATTCACACGGAAATTACGTCGCTATGAAATACTTTGTGTTCTAAGACATTTCCTTCTAAATCGAGTAACGTTTCTATGGAGACGACAGGATTTTCTTTGGGATACGACAATCACATTTCCGATCCACTAATCCTTCTTTACTGCATCCCTCACTGACACACATTGACGAATTCACACGGAAATTGCGTCGCTATGAAATACTATGTTTTCTAAAACATTTCCTTCTAAATCGAGTAACGTTACTATGGAAACGACAGGATTTTCTTTTGGGATACGACAATCACATTTCCGATCCACTAATCCTTATTTACTGCATTCCTCACTCCCACTCATTGACGAATTCACACGGAAATTGCGTCGCTATGAAATACTATGGGTTCTATCACTTCTCCTTCTAAATCGAGTAACGTTTCTATGGAAACGACAGGATTTTCTTCTGGGATATGACAATCTCATTTCCGATCCACTAATCCTTCTTTACTGCATCCCTCACTCCCACACATTGACGAATTCACACGGAAATTGCGTCGCTATGAAATACTATGTGTTCTAAGACATTTCCTTCTAATTCGAGTAACGTTTCTATGGAAACGACAGGATTTTCTTTTGGGATACGACAATCTCATTTCCGATCCACTAATCTTTCTTTACTGCACCCCTCACTCCCACTCATTGACGAATTCACACGGAAATTGCGTCGCTATGAAATGCTATGGGTTCTATGACTTCTCCTTCTAAATCGAGTAACGTTTCTATGGAAACGACAGGATTTTCTTTTGGGATACGACAATCTCATTTCCGATCCACTAATCCTTCGTTACTGCATCTCTCACTCCCACTCATTGACGAATTCACACGGAAATTGCGTCGCTATGAGATACTATGTGCTCTAAGACATTTCCTTCTAAATCGAGTAACGTTTCTATGGAAACGACAGGATTTTCTTTTGGGATACGACAATCACATTTCCGATCCACTAATCCTTATTTACTGCATCCCTCACTCCCACACATTAACGAATTCACACGGAAATTGCGTCGCTATGAAATACTATGCGTTCTAAGACATTTCCTTCTAAATCGAGTAACGTTTCTATGGAAACGACAGGATTTTCTTTTGGCATACGACAATCTCATTTCCGATCCACTAATCCTTCTTTACTGCATCCCTCACTCCCACTCATTGACGAATTCACACGGAAATGGCGTCGCTATGATATACTATGGGTTCTATGACATTTCCTTCTAAATCGAGTAACGTTTCTATGGAAACGACAGGATTTTCTTTTGGGATACGACAATCACATTTCCGATCCACTAATCCTTCTTTACTGCATCCCTCACTCCCACTCATTGACGAATTCACACGGAAATTGCGTCGCTATGAAATACTATGGGTTCTATGACTTCTCCTTCTAAATCGAGTAACGTTTCTATGGAAACGACAGGATTTTCTTCTGGGATACGACAATCTCATTTCCGATCCACTAATCCTTCTTTACTGCATCCCTCACTCCCACACATTGACGAATTCACACGGAAATTGCGTCGCTATGAAATACTATGTGTTCTAAGACATTTCCTTCTAAATCGAGCAACGTTTCTATGGAAACGACAGGATTTTCTTTTGGGATACGACAATCACATTTCCGATCCACTTATCCTTCTTTACTGCATCCCTCACTCCCACACATTGACGAATTCACACGGAAATTGCGTCGCTATGAAATACTATGTGTTCTAAGACATTTCCTTCTAAATCGAGTAACGTTTCTATGGAGACGACAGGATTTTCCTTTGGGATACGACAATCTCATTTCCGATCCACTAATCCTTCTTTACTGCATCCCTCACTCCCACTCATTGACGAATTCACACGGAAATTGCGTCGCTATAAAATACTATGAGTTCTATGACTTCTCCTTCTAAATCAAGTAACGTTTCTATGGAAACGACAGGATTTTCTTTTGGGATACGACAATCACATTTCCGATCCACTAATCCTTCTTTACTGCATCCCTCACTCCCACACATTGACGAATTCACACGGAAATTGCGTCGCTATGAAATACTATGTGTTCTAAGACATTTCCTTCTAAATCGAGTAACGTTTCTATGGAAACGACAGGATTTTCTTTTGGGATACGACAATCTCATTTCCGATCCACTAATCCATCTTTACTGCATCCCTCACTCCCACTCATTGACGAATTCAAACGGAAATTGCGTCGCTATGAAATACTATGGGTTCTATGACATTTCCTTCTAAATCGAGTACTGTTTCTATGGAAACGACAGGATTTTCTTTTGGGATACGACAATCACATTTCCGATCCACTAATCCTTATTTACTGCATCCCTCACTCCCACACATTGACGAATTAACACAGCAATTGCGTCGCTATGAAATACTATGTGTTCTATGACTTCTCCTTCTAAATCGAGTAACGTTTCTATGGTAACGACAGGATTTTCTTTTGGGATACGACAATCTCATTTCCGATCCACTAATCCTTCTTTACTGCATCCCTCCACTCCCACTCATTGACGAATTCAGACGGAGATTGCGTCGCTATGAAATACTATGTGTTCTGAGACATTTCGTTCTAAATCGAGTAACGTTTCTATGGAAACGTCAGGATTTTCTTTGGGATACGACAATTACATTTCTGATCCACTAATCCTTCTTTACTGCATCCCTCACTCCCACACATTGACGAATTCACACGGAAATTGCGTCGCTATGAAATACTATGTGTTCTAAGACATTTCCTTCTAAATCGAGAAACGTTTCTATGGAAACGACAGGATTTTCTTTGGGATACGACAATCACATTTCCGATCCACTAATCCTTCTTTACTGCATCCCTCACTCCCACTCATTGACGAATTCACACGGAAATTGCGTCGCTATGAAATACTATGGGTTCTATGACTTCTCCTTCTAAATCAAGAAACGTTTCAATGGAAACGACAGGATTTTCTTTTGGGATACGACAATCACATGTCCGATCCACTAATCCTTCTTTACTGCATCCCTCACTCCCACACATTGACGAGTTCACACGGAAATTGCGTCGCTATGAAATACTATGTGTTCTATGACTCCTCCTTGTAAATCGAGTAACGTTTCTATAATAACGACAGGATTTTCTTCTAGGATACGACAATCTCATTTCCGATCCACTAATCCGTCTTTACTGCATCCCTCACTCCCACTCATTGACGAATTCAGACGGAAATTGCGTCGCTATGAAATACTATGTGTTCTGAGACATTTCGTTTAAATCGAGCAACGTTTCTATGGAAACGACAGGATTTTCTTTGGGATACGACAATCACATTTCCGATCCACTAATCCTTCTTTACTGCATCCCTCACTCCCACTCATTGACGAATTCACACGGAAATTGCGTCGCTATGAAATACTATGTGTTTTAAGACATTTCCTTCTAAATCGAGTATCGTTTCTATGGAAACGAGTGGCTTTTCGTTTGCGATACGAGTATCTCCTTCTCGATGCACTATTCCTTCTTTATTGCATCCCTAGCTCCCTCACATTGTCGAATTAACACAGAAATTGAGTCGCTATGAAATACTATGGGTCATATGACTTCTCCTTCTAAATCGAGTAACGTTTCTATGGAAACGACAGGAATTTCTTTTGGGATACGACAATCACATTTCCGATCCACTAATCCTTCTTTACTGCATCTCTCACTCCCACACATTGACGAATTCACACGGAAATTGCGTCGCCATGAAATACTATGTGTTCTAAGACATTTCCATTCTAAATCGAGTAACGTTTCTATGGAAACGACAGGATTTTTTTTGGGATACGACAATCACATTTCCGATCCACTAATCCTTCTTCACTGCATCACTCACTCCCACTCATTGACGAATTCACACGGAAATAGCGTCGCTATGAAATACTATGAGTTTTATGACTTCTCCTTCTACATCGAGTAACGTTTCTATGGAAACGACAGGATTTTCTTTTGGGATACGACAATCACATTTCCGATCCACTAATCCTTCTTTACAGCATCCCTCACTCCCACACATTGACGAGTTCACACGGAAATTGCGTCGCTATGAAATACTATGTGTTCTATGACTTCTCCTTGTAAATCGACTAACGTTTCTATGGTAACGACAGGATTTTCTTTTGGGATACGACAATCTCATTTCCGATCCACTAATCCTTCTTTACCGCATCCCTCACTCCCACTCATTGACGAATTCAAACGGAAATTGCGTCGCTATGAAATACTATGTGTTCTGAGACATTTCGTTCTAAATCGAGCAACGTTTCTATGGAAACGACAGGATTTTCTTTGGGATACGACAATCACATTTCCGATCCACTAATCCTTCTTTACTGCATCCCTCACTCCCACACATTGACGAATTCACACGGAAATTGCGTCGCTATGAAATACTTTGTGTTCTAAGACATTTCCTTCTAAATCGAGTAACGTTTCTATGGAAACGACAGGATTTTTTTTGGGATACGACAATCACATTTCCGATCCACTAATCTTTCTTTACCTCATCATTCACTCCCACTCATTGACGAATTCACACGGAAATTGCGTCGCTATGAAATACTATGGGTTCTATGACTTCTCCTTCTAAATCGAGTATCGTTTCTATGGAAACGACTTTCTTTTCTTTTGCGATGCGAGTATCTCCTTCTCGATGCACTATTCCTTCTTTATTGCATCCCTCACTCCCACTCATTGACGAATTCACACGGAAATTGCGTCGCTATGAAATACTATGTGTTCTAAGACATTTCCTTCTAAATCGAGTAACGTTTCTATGGAAACCACAGGATTTTCTTTTGGGATACGACAATCACATTTCCGATCCACTAATCCTTCTTTACTGCAGCCCTCACTCCCACACATTGTCGAATTCACACGGAAATTGCGTCGCTATGAAATACTATGTTTTCTAAGACATTTCCTTCTAAATCGAGTAACGTTACTATGGAAACGACATGATTTTCTTTTGGGATACGACAATCACATTTCCGATCCACTAATCCTTATTTACTGCATCCCTCACTCCCACTCATTGACGAATTCACACGGAAATTGCGTCGCTATGAAATACTATGGGTTCTATGACTTCTCCTTCTAAATCGAGTAACGTTTCTATGGAAACGACAGGATTTTCTTCTGGGATATGACAATCTCATTTCCGATCCACTAATCCTTCTTTACTGCATCCCTCACTCCCACACATTGACGAATTCACACCGAAATTGCGTCGCTATGAAATACTATGTGTTCTAAGACATTTCCTTCTAATTCGAGTAACGTTTCTATGGAAACGACAGGATTTTCTTTTGGGATACGACAATCTCACTTCCGATCCACTAATCCTTCTTTACTGTATCCCTCACTCCCACTCATTGACGAATTCACACGGAAATTGCGTCGCTATGAAATGCTATGGGTTCTATGACTTCTCCTTCTAAATCGAGTAACGTTTCTATGGAAACGACAGGATTTTCTTTTGGGATACGACAATCACATTTCCGATCCACTAATCCTTCTTTACTGCATCCCTCACTCCCACTCATTGACGAATTCACACGGAAATTGCGTCGCTATGAAATACTATGGGTTCTATGACTTCTCCTTGTAAATCGAGTAACGTTTCTATGGAAACGACAGGATTTTATTCTGGGATACGACAATCTCATTTCCGATCCACTAATACTTCTTTACTGCATCCCTCACTCCCACACATTGACGAATTCACACGGAAATTGCGTCGCTATGAAATACTATGTGTTCTAAGACAATTCCATCTAAATCGAGTCACGTTTCTATGGAAACGACAGGATTTTCTTTTGGGATACGACAATCTCATTTCCGATCCACTAATCCTTCTTTACTGCATCCCTCACTCCCACTCATTGACGAATTCACACGGAAATTGCGTCGCTATGAAATGCTATGGGTTCTATGACTTCTCCTTCTAAATCGAGTAACGTTTCTATGGAAACGACAGGATTTTCTTTTGGGATACGACAATCTCATTTCCGATCCACTAATCCTTCGTTACTGCATCTCTCACTCCCACTCATTGACGAATTCACACGGAAATTGCGTCGCTATGAGATACTATGTGTTCTAAGACATTTCCTTCTAAATCGAGTAACGTTTCTATGGAAACGACAGGATTTTCTTTTGGGATACGACAATCACATTTCCGATCCACTAATCCTTATTTACTGCATCCCTCACTCCCACACATTGACGAATTCACACGGAAATTGCGTCGCTATGAAATACTATGTGTTCTAAGACATTTCCTTCTAAATCGAGTAACGTTTCTATGGAAACGACAGGATTTTCTTTTGGAATACGACAATCTCATTTCCGATCCACTAATCCTTCTTTACTGCATCCCTCACTCCCACTCATTGACGAATTCACACGGAAATTGCGTCGCTATGAAATACTATGGGTTCTATGACATTTCCTTCTAAATCGAGTAACGTTTCTATGGAAACGACAGGATTTTCTTTAGGGATACGACAATCACATTTCCGATCCACTAATCCTTCTTTACTGCATCCCTCACTCCCACTCATTGACGAATTCACACGGAAATTGCGTCGCTATGAAATACAATGGTTTCTATGACTTCTCCTTCTAAATCGAGTAACGTTTCTATGGAAACGACAGGATTTTCTTCTGGGATACGACAATCTCATTTCCGATCCACTAAACCTTATTTACTGCATCCCTCACTCCCACACATTGACGAATTCACACGGAAATTGCGTCGCTATGAAATACTATGTGTTCTAAGACATTTCCTTCTAAATCGAGTAACGTTTCTATGGAAACGACAGGATTTTCTTTTGGGATATGATAATCACATTTCCGATCCACTAATCCTTCTTTACTGCATCCCTCACTCCCACACATTGACGAATTCACACGGAAATTGCGTCGCTATGAAATACTATGTGTTCTAAGACATTTCCTTCTAAATCGAGTAACGTTTCTATGGAAACGACAGGATTTTCTTTTGGGATACGACAATCACATTTCCGATCTACTAATCCTTCTTTACTGCATCCCTCACTCCCACTCATTGACGAATTCACACGGAAATTGCGTCGCTATGAAATACTATGAGTTCTATGACTTCTCCTTCTAAATCGAGTAACGTTTCTATGGAAATGACAGGATTTTCTTTTGGGATACGACAATCACATTTCCGATCCACTAATCCTTCTTTACTGCATCCCTCACTCCCACACATTGACGAATTAACACAGCAATTGCGTCGCAATGAAATACTATGGGTTCTAAGACATTTCCTTCTAAATCGAGTAACGTTTCTATGGAAACGACAGTATTTTCTTTTGGGATACGACAATCTCATTTCCGATCCACTAATCCTTCTTTACTGCATCCCTCACTCCCACTCATTGACGAATACACACGGAAATTGCGTCGCTATGAAATACTATGGGTTCTATGACATTTCCTTCTAAATCGAGTACTGTTTCTATGGAAACGACAGGATTTTATTCTGGGATACGACATCTTTATTTCCGATCCACTAATCCTTCTTTACTGCATCTCTCACTCCCACTCATTGACGAATTCACACGGAAATTGCGTCGCTATGAGATACTATGTGTTCTAAGACATTTCCTTCTAAATCGAGTAACGTTTCTATGGAAACGACAGGTTTTTCTTCTGGGATACGACAATCTCATTTCCGATCCACTAATCCTTCTTTACAGCATCCCTCACTCCCACACATTGGCGAATTCACACGGAAATTGCGTCGCTATGAAATACTATGTGTTCTAAGACATTTCCTTCTAAATCGAGTAACGTTTCTATGGAAACGACAGGATTTTCTTTTGGGATACGACATCTTTATTTCCGATCCACTAATCCTTATTTACTGCATCCCTCACTCCCACACATTGACGAATTAACACAGCAATTGCGTCGCTATGAAATACTATGTGTTCTATCTCTTCTCCTTCTAAATCGAGTAATGTTTCCATGGTAACGACAGGATTTTCTTTTGGGATACGACAATCTCATTTCCGATCCACTAATCCTTCTTTACTGCATCCCTCCACTCCCACTCATTGACGAATTCAGACGGAAATTGCATCGCTATGAAATACTATGTGTTCTGAGACATTTCGTTCTAAATCGAGTAACGTTCCTATGGAAACGACAGGATTTTCTTTGGGATACGACAATCACATTTCTGATCCACTAATCCTTCTTTACTGCATCCCTCACTCCCACACATAGACGAATTCACACGGAAATTGCGTCGCTATGAAATACTATGTGTTCTAAGACATTTCCTTCTAAATCGAGTAACGTTTCTATGGAAACGACAGGATTTTTTTTGGGATACGACAATCACATTTCCGATCCACTAATCCTTCTTTACTGCATCCCTCACTCCCACTCATTGACGAATTCACACGGAAATTGCGTCGCTATGAAATACTATGAGTTCTATGACTTCTCCTTCTAAATCAAGAAACGTTTCTATGGAAACGACAGGATTTTCTTTTGGGATACGACAATCACATTTCCGATCCACTAATCCTTCTTTACTGCATCCCTCACTCCCACACATTGACGAGTTTACACGGAAATTACGTCGCTATGAAATACTATGTGTTCTATGACTCCTCCTTGTAAATCGAGTAACGTTTCTATGGTAACGACAGGATTTTCTTTTGGGATACGACAATCTCATTTCCGATCCACTAATCCTTCTTTACTGCATCCCTCACTCCCACTCATTGACGAATTCAGACGGAAATTGCGTCGCTATGAAATACTATGTGTTCTGAGACATTTCGTTTAAATCGAGCAACGTGTCTATGGAATCGACAGGATTTTCTTTGGGATACGACAATCACATTTCCGATCCACTAATCCTTCTTTACTGCATCCCTCACTCCCACACATTGACGAATTCACACGGAAATTGCGTCGCTATGAAATACTTTGAGTTCTAAGACATTTCCTTCTAAATCGAGTAACGTTTCTATGGAAACGACAGGATTTTTTTTGGGATACGACAGTCACATTTCCGATCCACTAATCCTTCTTTACCTCATCCCTCACTCCCACTCATTGACGAATTCACACGGAAATTGCGTCGCTATGAAATACTATCTGTTCTATGACTTCTCCTTCTAAATCGAGTAACGTTTCTATGGAAACGACAGGATTTTCTTTTGGGATACGACAATCACATTTCCGATCCACTAATCCTTCTTTACTGCATCCCTCACTCCCACACATTGACGAAACCACACGGAAATTGCGTCGCTATGAAATACTATGTGTTTTAAGACATTTCCTTCTAAATCGAGTAACGTTTCTATGGAAACGACAGGATTTTCTTTTGGGATACGACAATCTCATTTCCGATCCACTAATCCTTCTTTACTGCATCCCTCACTCCCACACATTGACGAATTAACACAGCAATTGCGTCGCAATGAAATACTATGGGTTTTATGACTTCCCCTTCTAAATCGAGTATCGTTTCTATGGAAACGACTGGCTTTTCTTTTGCGATACGAGTTTCTCCTTCTCGATGCATTATTCCTTCTTTATTGCATCATTAGCTCCCTCACATTGTCGAATTAACACAGAAATTGAGTCGCTATGAAATACTATGGGTCCTATGACTTCTCCTTCTAAATCGAGTAACGTTTCTATGGAAATGACAGGAATTTCTTTTGGGATACAACAATCACATTTCCGATCCACTAATCCTTCTTTACTGCATCCGTCACTCCCACACATTGACGAATTCACACGGAATTTGCGTCGCTATGAAATACTATGGGTTCTATGACTTCTCCTCCTAAATCGAGTAACGTTTCTATGAAAACCCAAGGAATTTTCTTTTGGGATACGACTTTCTCCTTTCCGATGCACTATTCCTTCTTTACTGTATCCCTCGCTCCCTCACATTGATGAATTAACACAGAAATTGCGTCGGTATGAAATACTTCGGGTTCTATGACTTCTCCTTCTAAATCGAGTATCGTTTCTATGGGAACCACAGGATTTTCATTTGGGATACGACTTTCTCCTTTCCGATGCACAATTCCTTCTTTGCTGCATCCCTCGCTCCCTCACATTGACGAATTAACAGAGAAATTGCGTCGCTATGAAATACTATGTTTTCTATGACTTCTCCTTCTATACCGAGTAATATTTCTATGGAAACGACAGGATTCTCTTGTGGGATAGGACTATCTCCTTTCCGATGCACTATTCCTTCGTTACTGCATTCCTCGCTCCCTCACATTGACGAATTAACACAGAAATTGCTTCGCTATGAAATACTATGGGTTCTATGACTTCTCCTTCTAAATCGAGTAACGTTTCTATGGTAACGACAGGATTTTCTTTTGGGATACGACAATCTCATTTCCGATCCACTAATCCTTCTTTACTGCATCCCTCTCTCCCTCTCATTGGCGAATTCACACGGAAATTGCCTCGCTATGAAATACTATGTGTTCTGAGACATTTCGTTCTAAATCGAGTAATGTTTCTATGGAAACGACAGGATTTTCTTTGGAATACGACAATCACATTTCCGATCCACTAATCATTCTGTACTGCATCCCTCACTCCCACACATTGACGAATTCACACGGAAATTGCGTCGCTATGAAATACTATGTGTTCTATGACATTTCCTTCTAAATCGAGTAACGTTTCTATGGAAACGACAGGATTTTTTTTGGGATACGACAATCACATTTCCGATCCACTAATCCTTCTATACTGCGTCCCTCACTCCCACTCATTGACGAATTCACACGGAAATTGCGTCGCTATGAAATACTATGGGTTCTATGACTTCCCCTTCTAAATCGAGTAACGTTTCTATGGAAACGACATGATTTTCTTTTGGGATACGACAATCACATTTCCGATCCACTAATCCTTCTTTACTGCATCCCTCACTCCCACACATTGACGAGTTCACACGGAAATTGCGTCGCTATGAAATACTATGTGTTCTATGAGTTCTCCTTGTAAATCGAGTAACGTTTCTATGGTAACGACAGGATTTTCTTTTGGAATACGACAAACTCTTTTCCGATACACTAATCCTTCTTTACTGCATCCCTCACTCCCACTCATTGACGAATTCAGACGGAAATTGCGTCGCTATGAAATACTATGTGTTCTGAGACATTTCGTTCTAAATCGAGCAACGTTTCTATGGTAACGACAGGATTTTCTTTGGGATACGACAATCACATTTCCGATCCACTAATCCTTCTTTCCTGCATCCCTCACTCCCACACATTAACGAATTCACACGGAAATTGCGTCGCTATGAAATACTTTGTGTTCTAAGACATTTCCTTCTAAATCGAGTAACGTTTCTATGGAAACGACAGGATTTTTTTTGGGATACGACTATTACATTTCCGGTCCACTAATCCTTCTTTACCTCATCCCTCACTCCCACTCATTGACGAATTCACACGGAAATTGCGTCGCTATGAAATACTATGGGTTCTATGACTTCTCCTTCTAAATCGAGTAACGTTTTTATGGAAACGACAGGATTTTCTTTGGGATACGACAATCACATTTCCGATCCACTAATCCTTCTTTACTGCATCCCTCACTCCCACACATTGACGAATTAACACAGCAATTGCGTCGCAATGAAATTCTATGGGTTCCATGACTTCTCCTTCTAAATCGAGTATCGTTTCTATGGAAACGACTGGCTTTTCTTTTGCGATACGAGTATCTCCTTCTCGATGCACTATTCCTTCTTTATTGCATCCCTCACTCCCACACATTAACGAATTCACACGGAAATTGCGTCGCTATGAAATACTTTGTGTTCTAAGACATTTCCTTCTAAATCGAGTAACGTTTCAATGGAAACGACAGGAATTTCTTTTGGGATACGACAATCAAATTTCCGATCCACTAATCCTTCTTTACTGCATCCCTCACTCCCACTCATTGACGATTTCACACGGAAATTGCGTCGCTATGAAATTATATGGGTTCTATGACTTCTAGTTCTAAATCGAGTAACGTTTCTATGGAAACGACAGGATTTTCTTTTGGGATACGTCAATCTCATTTCCGATCCACTAACCCTTCTTTACTGCATCCCTCACTCCCACACATTGACGAATTCACACGGAAATTGCGCCGCTATGAAATTTTATGTGTTCGAAGACATTTCCTTCTAAATCGAGTAACGTTTCTATGCAAACGTCGGGATTTTCTTTTGGGATTCGACAATCTCATTTCCGATCCACTAATCCTTAACTGCATCCCCCACTCCCACTCATTGACGAATTCTCACGGAAAACACGTCGCTATGAAATGCTATTGGTTCTATGACATTTCCTTCTAAATCGAGTAACTTTTCTATGGAAACGACAGGATTTTCTTTTGGGATAAGACAATCTCATTTCCGATCCACTAATCCTTCTTTACTGCATCCCTCACTCCCACTCATTGAAGAATTCACACGGAAATTGCGTCGCTATGAAATTATATGTGTTCTAAGACATTTCCTTCTAAATCGAGTAACGTTTCTATGGTAACGACAAAATTTTCTTTTGGGATACGACAATCTCATTTCCGATCCACCAGTCCTTCTTAACTGCATCCCTCACTCCCACTCATTGACGAATTCTCACGGAAATTGCGTCGCTATGAAATACTATGGGTTCTATGACATTTCCTTCTAAATCGAGTAACGTTTCTATGGAAACGACAGGATTTTCTTTTGGGATACGACAATCTCATTTCCGATCCACTACTCCTTCTTTACTGCATCCCTCACTCCCACTCATTGACGAATTCACACGGAAATTGCGTCGCTATGAAATATTATGTGTTATAATACATTTCCATCTAAATCGAGTAACGTTTCTATGGAAACGACAGGACTTTCTTTTGGGATACGTTAATCACATTTCCGATCCACTAATCCATCTTTACTGCATCTCTCACTCCCACACATTGACGAATTCACACGGAAAATCCGTCGCTATGAAATACTATGTGTTCTAAGACATTTCCTTCTAAATCGAGTAACGTTTCTATGGTAACGACAGGATTTTCTTTTAGGATTCGACAATCACATTTCCGATCCACGAATCCTTCTTTACTGCATCCCTCACTCGTCCACATTGACGAATTAACACAGCAATTGCGTCGCAATGAAATACTATGGGTTCTATGACTTCTCCTTCTAAATCGAGTATCGTTTCTATGGGAACGACTGGCTTTTCTTTTGCGATACGAGTATCTCCTTCTCGATGCACTATTCCTTCTTAATTGCATCCCTAGCTCCCTGACATTGACGAATTAACACAGAAATTGAGTCGCTATGAAATACTCTGTGTTCTATTACTTCTCCTTCTAAATCGAGTAACGTTTCTATGGAAACGACAGGATTTTCTTTTGGGATACGACAATCCCATTTCCGATCCACTAATCCTTCTTTACTGCATCCCTCACTACCACACATTGACGAATTAACACAGCAATTGTGTCGCAATGAAATACTATGGGTTCTATGACATTTCCTTCTAAATCGAGTAACGTTTCTATGGAAACGACAGGATTTTCTTTTGGGATACGACAATCACATTTCCGATCCACTAATCCTTCTTTACTGCATCCCTCACTCCCACACATTGACGAATTCACACGGAAATTGCGTCGCTATGAAATACTATGTGTTTTAAGACATTTCCCTCTAAATCGAGTATCGTTTCTATGGAAACGACTGGCTTTTCTTTTGCGATACGAGTATCTCCTTCTCGATGCATTATTCCTTCTTTATTGCATCCCTAGCTCCCTCACATTGTCGAATTAACACAGAAATTGAGTCGCTATAAAATACTATAGGTCCTATGACTTCTCCTTCTAAATCGAGTAACGTTTCTATGGAAACGACAGGAATTTCTTTTGGGATACAACAATCACATTTCCGATCCACTAATCCTTCTTTACTGCATCCGTCACTCCCACACATTGACGAATTCACACGTAATTTGCGTCGCTATGAAATACTATGGGTTCTATGACTTCTCCTTCTAAATCGAGTAACGTTTCTATGGAAACCCAAGGATTTTCTTTTGGGATACGACTTTCTCCTTTCCGATGCACTATTCCTTCTTTACTGTATCCCTCGCTCCCTCACATTGATGAATTAACACAGAAATTGCGTCGGTATGAAATACTTCGGGTTCTATGACTTCTCCTTCTAAATCGAGTATCGTTTCTATGGGAACCACAGGATTTTCATTTGGGATTCGACTTTCTCCTTTCCGATGCACAATTCCTTCTTTGCTGCATCCCTCGCTCCCTCACATTGACGAATTAACAGAGAAATTGCATCGCTATGAAATACTATGTTTTCTATGACTTTTCCTTCTATACCGAGTAATATTTCTATGGAAACGACAGGATTCTCTTGTGGGATAGGACTATCTCCTTTCCGATGCACTATTCCTTCGTTACTGCATTACTCGCTCCCTCACATTGACGAATTAACACAGAAATTGCTTCGCTATGAAATACTATGGGTTCTATGACTTCTCCTTCTAAATCGAGTAACGTTTCTATGGTAACGACAGGATTTTCTTTTGGGATACGACAATCTCATTTCCGATCCACTAATCCTTCTTTACTGCATCCCTCACTCCCTCTTATTGACGAATTCACACGGAAATTGCCTCGCTATGAAATACTATGTGTTCTGAGACATTTCGTTCTAAATCGAGTAATGTTTCTATGGAAACGACAGGATTTTTTTTGGGATACGACAATCACATTTCCGATCCACTAATCCTTCTGTACTGCATCCCTCACTCCCACACATCGACGAATTCACACGGAAATTGCGTCGCTATTAAATACTATGTGTTCTATGACATTTCCTTCTAAATCGAGTAACGTTTCTGTGGAAACGACAGGATTTTTTTTGGGATACGACAATCACATTTCCGATCCACTAATCCTTCTATACTGCGTCCCTCACTCCCACTCATTGACGAATTCACACGGAAATTGCGTCGCTATGAAATACTATGGGTTCTATGACTTCCCCTTCTAAATCGAGTAACGTTTCTATGGAAACGACATGATTTTCTTTTGGGATACGACAATCACATTTCCGATCCACTAATCCTTCTTTACTGCATCCCTCATTCCCACACATTGACGAGTTCACACGGAAATTGCGTCGCTATGAAATACTATGTGTTCTATGACTTCTCCTTGTAAATCGAGTAACGTTTCTATGGTAACGACAGGATTTTCTTTTGGAATACGACAATCTCTTTTCCGATACACTAATCCTTCTTTACTGCATCCCTCACTCCCACTCATTGACTAATTCAGACGGAAATTGCGTCGCTATGAAATACTATGTGTTCTAAGACATTTCCTTCTAAATCGAGTAACGTTTCTATGGAAACGACAGGATTTTTTTTGGGATACGACTATCACATTTCCGGTCCACTAATCCTTCTTTACCTCATCCCTCACTCCCACTCATTGACGAATTCACACGGAAATTGCTTCGCTATGAAATACTATGGGTTCTATGACTTCCCCTTCTAAATCGAGTAACGTTTCTATGGAAACGACATGATTTTCTTTTGGGATACGACAATCACATTTCCGATCCACTAATCCTTCTTTACGGCATCCCTCACTCCCACACATTGACGAGTTCACACGGAAATTGCGTCGCTATGAAATACTATGTGTTCTATGAGTTCTCCTTGTAAATCGAGTAACGTTTCTATGGTAACGACAGGATTTTCTTTTGGAATACGACAAACTCTTTTCCGATACACTAATCCTTCTTTACTGCATCCCTCACTCCCACTCATTGACGAATTCAGACGGAAATTGCGTCGCTATGAAATACTATGTGTTCTGAGACATTTCGTTCTAAATCGAGCAACGTTTCTATGGTAACGACAGGATTTTCTTTGGGATACGACAATCACATTTCCGATCCACTAATCCTTCTTTCCTGCATCCCTCACTCCCACACATTAACGAATTCACACGGAAATTGCGTCGCTATGAAATACTTTGTGTTCTAAGACATTTCCTTCTAAATCGAGTAACGTTTCTATGGAAACGACAGGATTTTTTTTGGGATACGACTATTACATTTCCGGTCCACTAATCCTTCTTTACCTCATCCCTCACTCCCACTCATTGACGAATTCACACGGAAATTGCGTCGCTATGAAATACTATGGGTTCTATGACTTCTCCTTCTAAATCGAGTAACGTTTTTATGGAAACGACAGGATTTTCTTTGGGATACGACAATCACATTTCCGATCCACTAATCCTTCTTTACTGCATCCCTCACTCCCACACATTGACGAATTAACACAGCAATTGCGTCGCAATGAAATTCTATGGGTTCCATGACTTCTCCTTCTAAATCGAGTATCGTTTCTATGGAAACGACTGGCTTTTCTTTTGCGATACGAGTATCTCCTTCTCGATGCACTATTCCTTCTTTATTGCATCCCTCACTCCCACTCATTGACGAATTCACACGGAAATTGCGTCGCTATGAAATACTATGTGTTCTAAGACATTTCCTTCTAAATCGAGTAACGTTTCAATGGAAACGACAGGAATTTCTTTTGGGATACGACAATCAAATTTCCGATCCACTAATCCTTCTTTACTGCATCCCTCACTCCCACTCATTGACGATTTCACACGGAAATTGCGTCGCTATGAAATTATATGGGTTCTATGACTTCTAGTTCTAAATCGAGTAACGTTTCTATGGAAACGACAGGATTTTCTTTTGGGATTCGACAATCTCATTTCCGATCCACTAATCCTTAACTGCATCCCCCACTCCCACTCATTGACGAATTCTCACGGAAATTGCGTCGCTATGAAATACTATGGGTTCTATGACATTTCCTTCTAAATCGAGTAACGTTTCTATGGAAACGACAGGATTTTCTTTTGGGATACGACAATCTCATTTCCGATCCACTACTCCTTCTTTACTGCATCCCTCACTCCCACTCATTGACGAATTCACACGGAAATTGCGTCGCTATGAAATATTATGTGTTATAATACATTTCCATCTAAATCGAGTAACGTTTCTATGGAAACGACAGGATTTTCTTTTGGGATACGTTAATCACATTTCCGATCCACTAATCCATCTTTACTGCATCTCTCACTCCCACACATTGACGAATTCACACGGAAAATCCGTCGCTATGAAATACTATGTGTTCTAAGACATTTCCTTCTAAATCGAGTAACGTTTCTATGGTAACGACAGGATTTTCTTTTAGGATTCGACAATCACATTTCCGATCCACGAATCCTTCTTTACTGCATCCCTCACTCGTCCACATTGACGAATTAACACAGCAATTGCGTCGCAATGAAATACTATGGGTTCTATGACTTCTCCTTCTAAATCGAGTATCGTTTCTATGGGAACGACTGGCTTTTCTTTTGCGATACGAGTATCTCCTTCTCGATGCACTATTCCTTCTTAATTGCATCCCTAGCTCCCTGACAGTGACGAATTAACACAGAAATTGAGTCGCTATGAAATACTCTGTGTTCTATTACTTCTCCTTCTAAATCGAGTAACGTTTCTATGGAAACGACAGGATTTTCTTTTGGGATACGACAATCCCATTTCCGATCCACTAATCCTTCTTTACTGCATCCCTCACTACCACACATTGACGAATTAACACAGCAATTGTGTCGCAATGAAATACTATGGGTTCTATGACATTTCCTTCTAAATCGAGTAACGTTTCTATGGAAACGACAGGATTTTCTTTTGGGATACGACAATCACATTTCCGATCCACTAATCCTTCTTTACTGCATCCCTCACTCCCACACATTGACGAATTCACACGGAAATTGCGTCGCTATGAAATACTATGTGTTTTAAGACATTTCCCTCTAAATCGAGTATCGTTTCTATGGAAACGACTGGCTTTTCTTTTGCGATACGAGTATCTCCTTCTCGATGCATTATTCCTTCTTTATTGCATCCCTAGCTCCCTCACATTGTCGAATTAACACAGAAATTGAGTCGCTATAAAATACTATAGGTCCTATGACTTCTCCTTCTAAATCGAGTAACGTTTCTATGGAAACGACAGGAATTTCTTTTGGGATACAACAATCACATTTCCGATCCACTAATCCTTCTTTACTGCATCCGTCACTCCCACACATTGACGAATTCACACGGAATTTGCGTCGCTATGAAATACTATGGGTTCTATGACTTCTCCTTCTAAATCGAGTAACGTTTCTATGGAAACCCAAGGATTTTCTTTTGGGATACGACTTTCTCCTTTCCGATGCACTATTCCTTCTTTACTGTATCCCTCGCTCCCTCACATTGATGAATTAACACAGAAATTGCGTCGGTATGAAATACTTCGGGTTCTATGACTTCTCCTTCTAAATCGAGTATCGTTTCTATGGGAACCACAGGATTTTCATTTGGGATTCGACTTTCTCCTTTCCGATGCACAATTCCTTCTTTGCTGCATCCCTCGCTCCCTCACATTGACGAATTAACAGAGAAATTGCATCGCTATGAAATACTATGTTTTCTATGACTTTTCCTTCTATACCGAGTAATATTTCTATGGAAACGACAGGATTCTCTTGTGGGATAGGACTATCTCCTTTCCGATGCACTATTCCTTCGTTACTGCATTACTCGCTCCCTCACATTGACGAATTAACACAGAAATTGCTTCGCTATGAAATACTATGGGTTCTATGACTTCTCCTTCTAAATCGAGTAACGTTTCTATGGTAACGACAGGATTTTCTTTTGGGATACGACAATCTCATTTCCGATCCACTAATCCTTCTTTACTGCATCCCTCACTCCCTCTTATTGACGAATTCACACGGAAATTGCCTCGCTATGAAATACTATGTGTTCTGAGACATTTCGTTCTAAATCGAGTAATGTTTCTATGGAAACGACAGGATTTTTTTTGGGATACGACAATCACATTTCCGATCCACTAATCCTTCTGTACTGCATCCCTCACTCCCACACATCGACGAATTCACACGGAAATTGCGTCGCTATTAAATACTATGTGTTCTATGACATTTCCTTCTAAATCGAGTAACGTTTCTGTGGAAACGACAGGATTTTTTTTGGGATACGACAATCACATTTCCGATCCACTAATCCTTCTATACTGCGTCCCTCACTCCCACTCATTGACGAATTCACACGGAAATTGCGTCGCTATGAAATACTATGGGTTCTATGACTTCCCCTTCTAAATCGAGTAACGTTTCTATGGAAACGACATGATTTTCTTTTGGGATACGACAATCACATTTCCGATCCACTAATCCTTCTTTACTGCATCCCTCATTCCCACACATTGACGAGTTCACACGGAAATTGCGTCGCTATGAAATACTATGTGTTCTATGACTTCTCCTTGTAAATCGAGTAACGTTTCTATGGTAACGACAGGATTTTCTTTTGGAATACGACAATCTCTTTTCCGATACACTAATCCTTCTTTACTGCATCCCTCACTCCCACTCATTGACTAATTCAGACGGAAATTGCGTCGCTATGAAATACTATGTGTTCTAAGACATTTCCTTCTAAATCGAGTAACGTTTCTATGGAAACGACAGGATTTTTTTTAGGATACGACTATCACATTTCCGGTCCACTAATCCTTCTTTACCTCATCCCTCACTCCCACTCATTGACGAATTCACACGGAAATTGCGTCGCTATGAAATACTATGGGTTCTATGACTTCTCCTTCTAAATCGAGTAACGTTTTTATGGAAACGACAGGATTTTCTTTTGGATACGACAATCACATTTCCGATCCACTAATCCTTCTTTACTGCATCCCTCACTCCCACACATTGAGGAATTAACACACCAATTGCGACGCAATGAAATACTATGGGTTCCATGACTTCTCCTTCTAAATCGAGTATCGTTTCTATGGAAACGACTGGCTTTTCTTTTGCGATACGAGTATCTCCTTCTCGATGCACTATTCCTTCTTTATTGCATCCCTCACTCCCACTCATTGACGAATTCACACGGAAATTGCGTCGCTATGAAATACTATGTGTTCTAAGACATTTCCTTCTAAATCGAGTAACGTTTCAATGGAAACAACAGGAATTTCTTTTGGGATACGACAATCAAATTTCCGATCCACTAATCCTTCTTTACTGCATCCCTCACTCCCACTCATTGACGATTTCACACGGAAATTGCGTCACTATGAAATTCTATGGGTTCTATGACTTCTCCTTCTAAATCGAGTAACGTTTCTATGGAAACGACAGGATTTTCTTTTGGGATACGTCAATCTCATTTCCGATCCACTAACCCTTCTTTACTGCATCCCTCACTCCCACACATTGACGAATTCACACGGAAATTGCGTCGCTATGAAATTATATGTGTTCTAAGACATTTCCTTCTAAATCGAGTAACGTTTCTATGGTAACGACAGGATTTTCTTTTGGGATACGACAATCTCATTTCCGATCCACCAGTCCTTCTTAACTGCATCCCTCACTCCCACTCACTGACGAATTCACTCGGAAATTGCGTCGCTATGAAATACTATGGGTTCTATGACATTTCCTTCTAAATGGAGTAACGTTTCTATGGAAACGACAGGATTTTCTTTTGGGATACGACAATCTCATTTCCGATCCGCTACTCCTTCTTTACTGCATCCCTCTATCCCACTCATTGACGAATTCACACGGAAATTGCGTCGCTGTGAAATATTATGTGTTCTAAGACATTTCCATCTAAATCGAGTAACGTTTCTATGGAAACGACAGGATTTTCTTTTGGGATACGATAATAACATTTCCGATCCACTAATCCTTCTTTACTGCATCCCTCACTACCACTCATTGAGAAATTCACACGGAAATGGCGTCGGTATGAAATACTATGGGTTCAAAGACATTTCCTTCTAAATCGAGTAACGTTTCTATGGAAACGACAGGATTTTCTTTTGGGATACGACAATCTCATTTCCGATCCACTAATCCTTCTTTACTGCATCCCTCACTCCCACTCATTGACGAATTCACACGGAAATTGCGTCGCTATGAAATACTATGTGTTCTAAGACATTTCCTTCTAAATCGAGTGACGTTTCTATGGAAACGACAGGATTTTCTTTTGGGAAACGACAATCACATTTCCGATCCACTAATCCTTCTTTACTGCATCCCTCACTCCCACACATTGACGAATTCACACGGAAATTGCGTCGCTATGATATTCTATGGGTTCTATGACATTTCCTTCTAAATCGAGTAACGTTTCTATGGAAACGACAGGTTTTCTTTTGGGATACGACAATCACATTTCCGATCCACTAATCCTTCTCTACTGCATCCCTCACTCCCACACATTGACGAATTAACACAGCAATTGCGTCGCAAAGAAATACTATGGGATCTATGACTTCTCCTTCTAAATCGACTATCGTTTCTATGGAAACGACTCGCTTTTCTTTTGCGATACGAGTATCTCCTTCTCGATGCACTATTCCTTCTTTATAGCATCCCTAGCTCCCTCACATTGACGAATTAACACAGAAATTGGGTCGCTATGAAATACTATGTGTTCTAAGACATTTCCTTCTAAATCGAGTAACGTTTCTATGGAAACGACAGGATTTTCATTTGAGATACGATAATAACATTTCCGATCCACTAATCCTTCTTTACTGCATCCCTCACTACCACTCATTGAGAAATTCACACGGAAATGGCGTCGGTATGAAATACTATGGGTTCAAAGACATTTCCTTCTAAATCGAGTAACGTTTCTATGGAAACGACAGGATTTTCTTTTGGGATACGACAATCACATTTCCGATCCACTAATCCCTTTTTTCGGCATCCCTCACTCCCACACATTGACGAATTCACACGGAAATTGCGTCGGTATGAAATACTATGTGTTCTAAGACATTTCCTTCTAAATCGAGTGACGTTTCTATGGAAACGACAGGATTTTCTTTTGGGAAACGACAATCACATTTCCGATCCACTAATCCTTCTTTACTGCATCCCTCACTCCCACACATTGACGAATTCACACGGAAATTGCGTCGCTATGAAATACTATGGGTTCTATGACTTCTTCTTCTAAATCGAGTAACGTTTCTATGGAAACGACAGGATTTTCTTTTGGGATACGACAATCCCATTTCCGATCCACTAATCCTTCTTTACTGCATCCCTCACCCCCACACATTGACGAATTCACACGGAAATTGCGTCGCTATGAAATACTATGTATTCTAGGACATTTCCTTCTAAATCGAGTAACGTTTCTATTGAAACGACAGGATTTTCTTTTGGGACACGACAATCTCATTTCCGATCCACTAATCCTTCTTTACTGCATCCCTCACACCCACTCATTCACGAATTCACACGGAAAATGTGTCGCTATGAAATACTATGGATTCTATGACATTTCCTTCTAAATCGAGTAACGTTTCTATGGAAACGACCGGATTTTCTTTTGGGAAACGACAATCACATTTCCGATCCACTAATCCTTCTTTACTGCATCCCTCAGTCCCACACATTGACGAATTCACACGGAAATTGCGTCGCTATGAAACACTATGGGTTCTATGACTTCTCCTTCTAAATCGAGTACAGTTGCTATGGAAACCCAAGGATTTTCTTTTGGAATACGACTTTCCCCTTTCCGATGCACTATTCCTTATTTGCTGCATCCCTCGCTCCCTCACATTGACGAATTAACAGAGAAATTGCGTCGCTATGATATACTATGGGTTCTATTACTTCTCCTTCTAAATCGAGTAACGTTTCTATGGAAACGATAGGATTTTTTTTTGGGATACGACAATCTCATTTACGATCCACTAATCCTTCTTTACTGCATCCCTCACTCCCACACATTGACGAATTCACACGGAAAATGCGTCGCTATGAAATACTATGTGTTCTAAGACATTACCTTCTAAATCGAGTAACGTTTCTATGGAAACGACAGGATTTAGGTTTGGGATACGACAATCTCATTTCCGATCCACTAATCCTTCTTTACTGCTTGCCTTGCTCCCTCTCACTGACGAATTATTACAGAAATTGCGTCGCTATTAATTACTATGAGATGTATGGCTTCACATTCTAAATCGAGTAACGTTTCTATGGAAACGACAGGTTTTTCTTTTGGGAGACGACCATCTCCTTTCCGATGCACTATTCCTTCCTCACTGCATCCCTCCCTCCCACACATTGACCAATTAACACAGAAATTGCGTCGCTATGAAATACTATGTGTACTATGTCTTCTCCTTCTAAATCGAGTAACGTTTCTATGGAAACCACAGAATTTTCTTTTGGGATACGACTCTCTCCTTTCCGATGCACTACTCCTTCTTTACTACATCCCTGGCTCCAGCACATTGACGAATTAACACTGAAATTGCGTCGTTATGAAATACTATGTGTTCTTTGATATCTCCTTCTAACTCGAGTATCGTTTCTATGGAAACGACAGGATTTTTTTTTTGGGATACGAGTATCTCCTTTCCGATGCACTATTCCTTCATTACGGCATCCCTCGCTCTCTCACATTGACGAAATAACGCAGAATTTACGTCGCTATGAGATGCTATGGGTTCTATGATATCTCCTTCTAAATCGAGTAACGTTTCTATGGAAACGACAGGATTTTCTTTTGGGATACGACAATCTCATTTCCGATCAACTAATCCTTCTTTACTGCATCCCTCACTCCCACTCATTGACGAATTCACACGGAAATTGCGTCGCTATGAAATACTATGTGTTCTAAGACATTTCCTTCTAAATCGAGTAACGTTTCTATGGAAACGACAGGATTTTCTATTGGGATACGACAATCTCATTTCCGATCCACTAATCCTTCTTTACTGCATCCCTCACTCCCACTCATTGACGAATTCACACGGATATTGCGTCGGCATGAAATACTATGGGTTCTATGACATTTCCTTCTAAATCGAGTATCGTTTCTATGGAAGCGACTGGCTTTTTATTTGCGATACGAGTATCTCCTTCTCGATGCACTATTCCTTCTTTATTGCATCCCTAGCTCCCTCACATTGACGAATTAACACAGAAATTGAGTCGCTATGAAATACTATGTGTTCTACGACTTCTCGTTCTAAATCGAGTAACGTTTCTATGGAAACGACAGGATTTTCTTTTGGGATACGACAATCTCATTTCCGATCCACTAATCCTTCTTTACTGCATCCCTCACTCCCACCCATTGACGAACTCACACGGAAATTGCGTCGCTATGAAATACTATGTGTTCTAAGACATTTCCTTCTAAATCGAGTAACGTGACTATGGAGACAACAGGATTTTCATTTGGGTTACGACAATCACATTTCCGATCCACTAATCCATCTTTACTGCATCCCTCACTCCCACACATTGACGAATTCACACGGAAATTGCGTCGCTATGGAATACTATGTGTTCTATGACTTCTCCTTCTAAATCGGGTAACGTTTCTATGGAAACGACAGTATTTTCTTTTGGGATACGACAATCTCACTTCCGATCCACTAATCCTTCTTTACTGCATCCCTCACTACCACTCATTGACGAATTCACACGGAAATTGCGTCGCTATGAAATACTATGGGTTCTATGACATTTCCTTCTAAATCGTGTAACGTTTCTATGGAAACGACAGGATTTTCTATTGGGATACGACAATCTCATTTCCGATCCACTAATCCTTCTTTACTGCATCCCTCACTCCCACTCATTGACGAATTCACACGGATATTGCGTCGGCATGAAATACTATGGGTTCTATGACATTTCCTTCTAAATCGAGTAACGTTTCTATGGAAACGACAGGATTTTCTTTTGGGATACGACAATCACATTTCCGATCCACTAATCCTTCTTTACTGCATCCCTCACTCCCACACACTGACGAATTAACACAGCAATTGCGTCGCAATGAAATACTATGGGTTCTATGACTTCCCCTTCTAAATCGAGTATCGTTTCTACGGAAACGACTGGCTTTTCTTTTGCGATACGAGTATCTCCTTCTCGATGCACTGTTCCTTCTTTATTGCATCCCTAGCTCCCTCACATTGACGAATTAACACAGTAATTGAGTCGCTATGAAATACTATGTGTTCTACGACATCTCCTTCTAAATCGAGTAACGTTTCTATGGAAACGACAGGATTTTCTTTTGGGATACGACAATATCATTTCCGATCCACTAATCCTTCTTTACTGCATCCCTCACTCCCACTCATTGACGAATTCACACGGAAATTGCGTCGCTATGAAATACTATGTGTTCTAAGACATTTCCTTCTAAATCGAGTAACGTTTCTAAAGAAACGACAGGATTTTCATTTGGGATACGACAATCACATTTCCAATCCACTTATCCATCTTTACTGCATCCCTCACTCCCACTCATTGACGAAATCACACGGAAATTGCGTCGCTGTAAAATGCTATGGGTTCTATGACTTCTCCTTCTAAATCGAGTAACGTTTCTATGGAAACGACAGGATTTTCTTTTGGGATACGACAATCTCATTTCCGATCCACTAACCCTTCTTTACTGCATCCCTCACTCCCACACATTGACGAATTCACACGGATATTGCGTCGCTATGAAATACTATGTGTTCTAAGACATTTCCTTCTAAATCGAGTAACGTTTCTATGGAAACGACAGGATTTTCTTTTGTGATACGACAATCACATTTCCGATCCACTAATCCTTCTTTACTGCATCCCTCACTGCCACACATTGACGAATTCACACGGAAATTGCGTCGCTATGAAATACTACGGGTTCTATGACATTTCCTTGTAAATCGAGTAACGTTTCTATGGAAACGACAGGATTTTCTTTTGGGATACGACAATCTCATTTCCGATCCACTAATCCTTCTCTACCGCATCCCTCACTCCCACTCATTGACGAATTCACACGGAAATTGTGTCGGTATGAAATACTATTTGTTCAATGACATTTCCTTCTCAATCGAGTAACGTTTCTATGGAAACGACAGGATTTTCTTTTGGGATACGACAATCACATTTCCGATCCACTAATCCTTCTTTACTGCATCCCTCACTCCCACACATTGAAGAATTCACACGGAAATTGCGTCGCTATGTAATACTATCTGTTCTATGACCTCTCCTTCTAAATCGAGTAACGTTTCTATGGAAACGACAGGATTTTCTTTTGGGATACAACAATCTCATTTCCGATCCACTAATCCTTCTTTACTGCATCCCTCACTCCCACTCATTGACGAATTCCCACGGAAATTGCGTCGCTATGAAATACTATGTGTTCTAAGACATTTCCTTCTAAATCGAGTAACGTTTCTATGGAAACAACAGGATTTTCTTTGGGATACGACAATCACATTTCCGATCCACTAATCCTTCTTTACTGCATCCCTCACTCCCACACATTGACGAACTCACACGGAAATTGCGTCGCTATGAAATACTATGTGTTCTAAGACATTTCCTTCTAAATCGAGTAACGTTTCTATGGAAACGACAGGATTTTCTTTTGGGATACGACAATCATTTTTCCGATCCACTAATCCTTCTTTACTGCATCCCTCACTCCCACTCATTGACGAATTCACATGGAAATTGCGTCGCTATGAAATACCATGGGTTCTATGACTTGTCCTTCTAAATCGAGTAACGTTTCTATGGAAACGACAGGATTTTCTTTTGGGATACGACAATCACATTTCCGATCCACTAATCCTTCTTTACTGCATCCCTCACTCCCACACATTGACGAATTAACACAGCAATTGCATCGCAATGAAATACTATGGGTTCTGTGACTTCTCCTTCTAAATCGAGTATCGTTTCTATGGAAACGTCTGGCTATTCTTTTGCAATACGAGTATCTCCTTCTCTATGCACTATTCCTTCTTTATTGCATCCCTAGCTCCCTCACATTGACTAATTAACACCGAAATTGAGTCGCTATGAAATACTATGTGTTCTAAGACATTTCCTTCTAAATCGAGTAACGTTTCTATGGAAAGGACAGGATTTTCTTTTGGGATACGACAATCACATTTCCGATCCACTAATCCTTCTTTACTGCATCCCTCACTCCCACTCATTGACGAATGCACACGGAAATTGCGTCGCTGTGAAATACTATGGGTTCTATGACTTCTCCTTCTAAATCGAGTAACGTTTCTATGGAAATCCAAGGATTTTCTTTTGGAATACGACTTTCGCCTTTCCGATGCACTATTCCTTCTTTACTGTATCCCTCGCTCCCTCACATTGATGAATTAACACAGAAACTGCGTCGGTATGAAATACTTTGGGTTCTATGACTCCTCCTTCTAAATCGAGTATCGTTTCTATGGGAACCATCGGATTTTCATTTAGGATACGACTTTCTCCTTTCCGATGCACTATTCCTTCTTTGCTGCATCCCTCTCTCCCTCTCATTGACGAATTAACAGAGAAATTGCGTCGCTATGAAGTACTATGGGTTCTATGACTTCTCCTTCTAAATCGAGTAACGTTTCTATGTAAACGACTGGATTTTCTTTTGGGATACGACAATCTCATTTCCGATCCACTAATCCTTCTTTACTGCATCCCTCACTCCCACACATTGACGAATTCACACGGATATTGCGTCGCTATGAAATACTATGTGTTCTAAGACATTTCCTTCTAAATCGAGTAACGTTTCTATGGAAACGACAGGATTTTCTTTTGTGATACGACAATCACATTTCCGATCCACTAATCCTTCTTTACTGCATCCCTCACTCCCACACATTGACGAATTCACACGGAAATTGCGTCGCTATGAAATACTACGGGTTCTATGACATTTCCTTGTAAATCGAGTAACGTTTCTATGGAAACGACAGGATTTTCTTTTGGGATACGACAATCTCATTTCCGATCCACTAATCCTTCTTTACTGCATCCCTCACTCCCACTCATTGACGAATTCACACGGAAATTGTGTCGGTATGAAATACTATTTGTTCAATGACATTTCCTTCTCAATCGAGTAACGTTTCTATGGAAACGACAGGATTTTCTTTTGGGATACGACAATCACATTTCCGATCCACTAATCCTTCTTTACTGCATCCCTCACTCCCACACATTGTCGAATTCACACGGAAATTGCGTCGCTATGTAATACTATCTGTTCTATGACCTCTCCTTCTAAATCGAGTAACGTTTCTATGGAAACGACAGGATTTTCTTTTGGGATACAACAATCTCATTTCCGATCCACTAATCCTTCTTTACTGCATCCCTCACTCCCACTCATTGACGAATTCCCACGGAAATTGCGTCGCTATGAAATACTATGTGTTCTAAGACATTTCCCTCTAAATCGAGTAACGTTTCTATGGAAACAACAGGATTTTCTTTGGGATACGACAATCACATTTCCGATCCACTAATCCTTCTTTACTGCATCCCTCACTCCCACACATTGACGAACTCACACGGAAATTGCGTCGCTATGAAATACTATGTGTTCTAAGACATTTCCTTCTAAATCGAGTAACGTTTCTATGGAAACGACAGGATTTTCTTTTGGGATACGACAATCATTTTTCCGATCCACTAATCCTTCTTTACTGCATCCCTCACTCCCACTCATTGACGAATTCACATGGAAATTGCGTCGCTATGAAATACCATGGGTTCTATGACTTGTCCTTCTAAATCGAGTAACGTTTCTATGGAAACGACAGGATTTTCTTTTGGGATACGACAATCACATTTCCGATCCACTAATCCTTCTTTACTGCATCCCTCACTCCCACACATTGACGAATTAACACAGCAATTGCATCGCAATGAAATACTATGGGTTCTGTGACTTCTCCTTCTAAATCGAGTATCGTTTCTATGGAAACGTCTGGCTATTCTTTTGCAATACGATTATCTCCTTCTCTATGCACTATTCCTTCTTTATTGCATCCCTAGCTCCCTCACATTGACTAATTAACACCGAAATTGAGTCGCTATGAAATACTATGTGTTCTAAGACATTTCCTTCTAAATCGAGTAACGTTTCTATGGAAAGGACAGGATTTTCTTTTGGGATACGACAATCACATTTCCGATCCACTAATCCTTCTTTACTGCATCCCTCACTCCCACTCATTGACGAATGCACACGGAAATTGCGTCGCTGTGAAATACTATGGGTTCTATGACTTCTCCTTCTAAATCGAGTAACGTTTCTATGGAAATCCAAGGATTTTCTTTTGGAATACGACTTTCGCCTTTCCGATGCACTATTCCTTCTTTACTGTATCCCTCGCTCCCTCACATTGATGAATTAACACAGAAACTGCGTCGGTATGAAATACTTTGGGTTCTATGACTCCTCCTTCTAAATCGAGTATCGTTTCTATGGGAACCATCGGATTTTCATTTAGGATACGACTTTCTCCTTTCCGATGCACTATTCCTTCTTTGCTGCATCCCTCGCTCCCTCTCATTGACGAATTAACAGAGAAATTGCGTCGCTATGAAATACTATGGGTTCTATGACTTCTCCTTCTAAATCGAGTAACGTTTCTATGTAAACGACTGGATTTTCTTTTGGGATACGACAATCTCATTTCCGATCCACTAATCCTTCTTTACTGCATCCCTCACTCCCACACATTGACGAATTCACAAGGAAATTGCGTCGCTATGAAATACTATGTGTTCTAAGACATTTCCTTCTAAATCGAGTAACGTTTCTATGGAAACGACAGGATTTTCGTTTGTTATACGACAATCTCATTTCCGATCCACTAATCCTTCTTTACTGCATCCCTCACACCCACTCATTGACGAATTCACACGGAAATTGCGTCGCTATGAAATACTATGCGTTCTATGACATTTCCCTCTAAATCATGTAACGTTTCTATGGAAACGACAGGATTTTCTTTTGGGAGACGAGTATCTCCTTTCCGATGCACTATTCCTTCTTTACTGCATGCCTTGCCCCCTCTCATTGACGAATTATTACAGAAATTGCGTCGCTATTAATTACTATGAGATGTATGGCTTCACATTCTAAATCGAGTAACGTTTCTATGGAAACGACAGGATTTTCTTTTGGGAGACGAGTATCTCCTTTCCGATGCACTATTCCTCCCTTACTGCATCCCTCGCTCCCACACATTGACCATTTAACACAGAAATTGCTCGCTATGAAATACTATGTGTACTACGTCTTCTCCTTCTAAATCGAGTAACGTTTTTATGGAAACCACAGAATTTTCTTTTGGGATACGACACTCTCCTTTCCGATGCACTATTCCTTCTTTACTGCATCCCTGGCTCCAGCACATTGACGAATTAACACTGAAATTGCGTCGTTATGAAATACTATGTGTTCTTTGATATCTCCTTCTAACTCGAGTATCGTTTCTATGGAAATGACAGGATTTTTTTTTTTTTTGGGATACGAGTATCTCCTTTCCGATGCACTATTCCTTCATTACGGCATCCCTCGCTCTCTCACATTGACGAAATAATGCAGAATTTCCGTCGCTATTAAATGCTATGAGTTCTATGATATCTCCTTCTAAATCGAGTAACGTTTCTATGGAAATGACTGGCTTTTCTTTTGCGATACGAGTATCTCCTTCTCGATGCACTATTCCTTCTTTATTACATCCCTAGCTCCCTCACATTGACGTATTAACACAGAAATTGAGTCGCTATGAAATACTATGTGTTCTATGACTTCTCCTTCTAAATCGAGTAACGTTTCTATGGAAACAACAGGATTTTCTTTTGGGATAAAACAATCTCATTTCCGATCGTCTAATCCTTCTTTCCTGCATCCCTCACTCCCACTCATTGACGAATTCACACGGAAATTGCGTCGCTATGAAATACTATGTGTTCTAAGACATTTCCTTCTAAATCGAGTAACGTTTCTATGGAAACAACAGGTTTTTCTTTTGGGATACGACAATCACATTTCCGATCCACTAATCCTTCTTTACTGCATCCCTCATTCCCACTCATTGACGAATTCACACGGAAATTGCGTCGCTAAGAAATACTATTGGTTCTATGACATTTCCTTGTAAATCGAGTAACGTTTCTATGGAAACGACAGGATTTTCTTTTGGGAGACGAGTATCTCCTTTCCGATGCACTATTCCTTCTTTACTGCATGCCTTGCTCCCTCTCATTGACGAATTATTATAGAAATTGCGTCGCTATTAATTACTATGAGATGTATGGCTTCACATTCTAAATCGAGTAACGTTTCTATGGAAACGACAGGATTTTCTTTTGGGAGACGAGTATCTCCTTTCCGATGCACTATTCCTTCCTTACTGCATCCCTTGCTCCCACACATTGACCATTTAACACAGAAATTGCGTCGCTATGAAATACTATGTGTACTATGTCTTCTCCTTCTATATCGAGTAACGTTTCTATGGAAACCACAGAATTTTCTTTTGGGATACGACTCTCTCCTTTCCGATGCACTATTCCCTCTGTAGTGCATCCCTGGCTCCAGCACATTGACGAATTAACACTGAAATTGCGTCGTTATGAAATACTATGTGTTCTTTGATATCTCCTTCTAACTCGAGTATCGTTTCTATGGAAACGACAGGATTTCTCTTTGGGATACGAGTATCTCCTTTCCGATGCACTATTCCTTCATTACGCCATCCCTCGCTCTCTCACATTGACGAAATAACGCAGAATTTCCGTCGCTATGAAATGCTATGCGTCCTACGATATCTCCTTCTAAATCGAGTAACGTTTCTATGGAAACGACAGGATTTTCTTTTGGGATACGACAATCTCATTTCCGTTCCACTAATCCTTCTTTACCGCATCCCTCACTCCCACTATTGACGAATTCACACGGAAATTGCGTCGCTATGAAATACTATGTGTTCTATGACATTTCCTTCTAAATCGAGTAACGTTTCTATGGAAACGACAGGATTTTCTTTTGGGATACGACAATCTCATTTCCGATCCACTAATCCTTCTTTACTGCATCCCTCATAACCACTCATTGACGAATTCACACGGAAATTGCGTCGCTATGAAATACTATGTGTTCTAAGACATTTCCTTCTAAATCGAGTAACGTTTCTATGGAAACGACAGGATTTTCTTTTGGGATACGACAATCTCATTTCCGATCCACTAATCCTTCTTTACTGCATCCCTCACTCCCACTCATTGACGAATTCACACGGAAATTGCGTCGCTATGAAATACTATGTGTTCTAAGACATTTCCTCCTAAATCGAGTAACGTTTCTATGGAAACGACAGGATTTTCTTTTGGGATACGACAATCACATTTCCGGTCCACTAATCCTTCTTTACTGCATCCCTCACTCCCACTCATTGACGAATTCACACGGAAATTGCGTCGCTATGAAATACTATGGGTTCTATGACTTCTCGCTCTAAATCGAGTAACGTTTCTATGAAAACGACAGGATTTCCTTTTGGGATACGACAATCACATTTCCGATCCACTAATCCTTCTTTACTGCATCCCTCACTCCCACACATTGACGAATTCACACGGAAATTGCTTCGCTATGAAATACTATGTGTTCTAAGACATTTCCTTCTAAATCGAGTAACGATTCTATGGAAACGACAGGATTTTCTTTTGGGATACCACAATCTCATTTCCGATCCACTAATCCTTCTATACTGCATCCCTCACTCCCACTCATTGATTAATTCACACGGAAATTGCGTCGCTATGAATTACTATGGGTTCTATGACTTCTCCTTCTAAATCGAGTAACGTTTCTATGGAAACGATAGGATTTTCTTTTGGGATACGACAATCTCTTTTCCGATCCACTAATCCTTCTTTACTGCATCCCTCACACCCACTCATTGACGAATTCACACGGAAATTGCGTCGCTATGAAATACTATGTGTTCTAAGACATTTCCATCTAAATCGAGTATCGTTTCTATGCAAACGACAGGATTTTCTTTGGCGTACGACAATCACATTTCCGATCCACTAATCCTTCTTTACTGCATCCCTCACTCCCACACTTTGACGAATTCTGACGGAAATTGCGTCGCTATGAAATACTATGTGTTCTAAGACATTTCCTTCTAAATCGAGTAACGTTTCTATGGAAACGACAGGATTTTCTTTTGCGATACGACAATCTCATTTCCGATCCACTAATCCTTCTTTACTCCATCCCTCACTCCCACTCATTGATGAATTCACACGGAAATTGCGTCTCTATGAAATACTATGTGTTCTAAGACATCTCCTTCTAAATCGAGTAACGTTACTGTGGAAACGACAGGATTTTCTTTTGGGATACGACAATCTCATTTCCGACCCACTAATCCTTCTTTACTGCATCCCTCACTCCCACTCAATGAAGAATTCACACGGAAATTGCGTCGCTATGAAACACTATGTGTTCTAAGACATTTCCTTCTAAATCGAGTAACGTTTCTATGGAAACGACAGGATTTTCTTTTGGGATACGACAATCTCATTTCCGATCCACTAGTCCTTCTTTACTGCATCCCTCACTCCCACACATTGACGAATTCACACGGAAATTGCGTCGCTATGAAATACTATGTGTTCTAAGACATTTCCTTCTAAATCGAGTAACGTTTCTATGGAAACGACAGGATTTTCTTTTGGGATACGACAATCTCATTTCCGATCCACTAATCCTTCTTTACTGCATCCCTCACTCCCACACATTGACGAATTCACACGGAAATTGCGTCGCTATGAAATACTATGCGTTCTAAGACATTTCCTTCTAAATCGAGTAACGTTTCTATGGAAACGACAGGATATTCTTTTGGGATACGACAATCTCATTTCCGATCCACTAATCCTTCTTTACTGCATCCCTCACTACCACTCATTGACGAATTCACACGGAAATTGCGTCGCTATGAAATACTATGTTTTCTAAGACATTTCCTTCTAAATCGAGTAACTTTTCTATGGAAACGACAGGATTTTCTTTTGGGATACGACAATCTCATTTCCGATCCACTAATCCTTCTTTACTGCATCCCTCACTCCCACTCATTGACGAATTCACACGGAAATTGCGTCACTATGATATACTATGTGTTCTAAGACATTTCCTTCTAAATCGAGTAACGTTTCTGTGGAAACGACAGGATTTTCTTTTGGGACACGACAATCTCATTTCCGATCCACTAACCCTTCTTTACTGCATCCCTCACTCCCACTCATGACGAATTCACACGGAAATTGCGTCGCTATGAAATACTATGTGTTCTAAGACATTTCCTTCTAAATCGAGTAGCGTTTCTATGGAAACGACAGGATTTTCTTTTGGGATACGACATGCTCATTTCCGATCCACTAATCCTTCTTTACTGCATCCCTCACTCCCACTCATTGACGAATTCCCACGGAAATTGCGTCGCTATGAAATACTATGTGTTCTAAGACATTTCCTTCTAAATCGAGTAACGTTTCTATGGAAACAACAGGATTTTCTTTGGGATACGACAATCACATTTCCGATCCACTAATCCTTCTTTACTGCATCCCTCACTCCCACACATTGACGAACTCACACGGAAATTGCGTCGCTATGAAATACTATGTGTTCTAAGACATTTCCTTCTAAATCGAGTAACGTTTCTATGGAAACGACAGGATTTTCTTTTGGGATACGACAATCATTTTTCCGATCCACTAATCCTTCTTTACTGCATCCCTCACTCCCACTCATTGACGAATTCACATGGAAATTGCGTCGCTATGAAATACCATGGGTTCTATGACTTGTCCTTCTAAATCGAGTAACGTTTCTATGGAAACGACAGGATTTTCTTTTGGGATACGACAATCACATTTCCGATCCACTAATCCTTCTTTACTGCATCCCTCACTCCCACACATTGACGAATTAACACAGCAATTGCATCGCAATGAAATACTATGGGTTCTGTGACTTCTCCTTCTAAATCGAGTATCGTTTCTATGGAAACGTCTGGCTATTCTTTTGCAATACGAGTATCTCCTTCTCTATGCACTATTCCTTCTTTATTGCATCCCTAGCTCCCTCACATTGACTAATTAACACCGAAATTGAGTCGCTATGAAATACTATGTGTTCTAAGACATTTCCTTCTAAATCGAGTAACGTTTCTATGGAAAGGACAGGATTTTCTTTTGGGATACGACAATCACATTTCCGATCCACTAATCCTTCTTTACTGCATCCCTCACTCCCACTCATTGACGAATGCACACGGAAATTGCGTCGCTGTGAAATACTATGGGTTCTATGACTTCTCCTTCTAAATCGAGTAACGTTTCTATGGAAATCCAAGGATTTTCTTTTGGAATACGACTTTCGCCTTTCCGATGCACTATTCCTTCTTTACTGTATCCCTCGCTCCCTCACATTGATGAATTAACACAGAAACTGCGTCGGTATGAAATACTTTGGGTTCTATGACTCCTCCTTCTAAATCGAGTATCGTTTCTATGGGAACCATCGGATTTTCATTTAGGATACGACTTTCTCCTTTCCGATGCACTATTCCTTCTTTGCTGCATCCCTCTCTCCCTCTCATTGACGAATTAACAGAGAAATTGCGTCGCTATGAAGTACTATGGGTTCTATGACTTCTCCTTCTAAATCGAGTAACGTTTCTATGTAAACGACTGGATTTTCTTTTGGGATACGACAATCTCATTTCCGATCCACTAATCCTTCTTTACTGCATCCCTCACTCCCACACATTGACGAATTCACACGGATATTGCGTCGCTATGAAATACTATGTGTTCTAAGACATTTCCTTCTAAATCGAGTAACGTTTCTATGGAAACGACAGGATTTTCTTTTGTGATACGACAATCACATTTCCGATCCACTAATCCTTCTTTACTGCATCCCTCACTCCCACACATTGACGAATTCACACGGAAATTGCGTCGCTATGAAATACTACGGGTTCTATGACATTTCCTTGTAAATCGAGTAACGTTTCTATGGAAACGACAGGATTTTCTTTTGGGATACGACAATCTCATTTCCGATCCACTAATCCTTCTTTACTGCATCCCTCACTCCCACTCATTGACGAATTCACACGGAAATTGTGTCGGTATGAAATACTATTTGTTCAATGACATTTCCTTCTCAATCGAGTAACGTTTCTATGGAAACGACAGGATTTTCTTTTGGGATACGACAATCACATTTCCGATCCACTAATCCTTCTTTACTGCATCCCTCACTCCCACACATTGTCGAATTCACACGGAAATTGCGTCGCTATGTAATACTATCTGTTCTATGACCTCTCCTTCTAAATCGAGTAACGTTTCTATGGAAACGACAGGATTTTCTTTTGGGATACAACAATCTCATTTCCGATCCACTAATCCTTCTTTACTGCATCCCTCACTCCCACTCATTGACGAATTCAGACGGAAATTGCGTCGCTATGAAATACTATGTGTTCTAAGACATTTCCTTCTAAATCGAGTAACGTTTCTATGGAAACAACAGGATTTTCTTTGGGATACGACAATCACATTTCCGATCCACTAATCCTTCTTTACTGCATCCCTCACTCCCACACATTGACGAACTCACACGGAAATTGCGTCGCTATGAAATACTATGTGTTCTAAGACATTTCCTTCTAAATCGAGTAACGTTTCTATGGAAACGACAGGATTTTCTTTTGGGATACGACAATCATTTTTCCGATCCACTAATCCTTCTTTACTGCATCCCTCACTCCCACTCATTGACGAATTCACATGGAAATTGCGTCGCTATGAAATACCATGGGTTCTATGACTTGTCCTTCTAAATCGAGTAACGTTTCTATGGAAACGACAGGATTTTCTTTTGGGATACGACAATCACATTTCCGATCCACTAATCCTTCTTTACTGCATCCCTCACTCCCACACATTGACGAATTAACACAGCAATTGCATCGCAATGAAATACTATGGGTTCTGTGACTTCTCCTTCTAAATCGAGTATCGTTTCTATGGAAACGTCTGGCTATTCTTTTGCAATACGATTATCTCCTTCTCTATGCACTATTCCTTCTTTATTGCATCCCTAGCTCCCTCACATTGACTAATTAACACCGAAATTGAGTCGCTATGAAATACTATGTGTTCTAAGACATTTCCTTCTAAATCGAGTAACGTTTCTATGGAAAGGACAGGATTTTCTTTTGGGATACGACAATCACATTTCCGATCCACTAATCCTTCTTTACTGCATCCCTCACTCCCACTCATTGACGAATGCACACGGAAATTGCGTCGCTGTGAAATACTATGGGTTCTATGACTTCTCCTTCTAAATCGAGTAACGTTTCTATGGAAATCCAAGGATTTTCTTTTGGAATACGACTTTCGCCTTTCCGATGCACTATTCCTTCTTTACTGTATCCCTCGCTCCCTCACATTGATGAATTAACACAGAAACTGCGTCGGTATGAAATACTTTGGGTTCTATGACTCCTCCTTCTAAATCGAGTATCGTTTCTATGGGAACCATCGGATTTTCATTTAGGATACGACTTTCTCCTTTCCGATGCACTATTCCTTCTTTGCTGCATCCCTCGCTCCCTCTCATTGACGAATTAACAGAGAAATTGCGTCGCTATGAAATACTATGGGTTCTATGACTTCTCCTTCTAAATCGAGTAACGTTTCTATGTAAACGACTGGATTTTCTTTTGGGATACGACAATCTCATTTCCGATCCACTAATCCTTCTTTACTGCATCCCTCACTCCCACACATTGACGAATTCACAAGGAAATTGCGTCGCTATGAAATACTATGTGTTCTAAGACATTTCCTTCTAAATCGAGTAACGTTTCTATGGAAACGACAGGATTTTCGTTTGTTATACGACAATCTCATTTCCGATCCACTAATCCTTCTTTACTGCATCCCTCACACCCACTCATTGACGAATTCACACGGAAATTGCGTCGCTATGAAATACTATGCGTTCTATGACATTTCCCTCTAAATCATGTAACGTTTCTATGGAAACGACAGGATTTTCTTTTGGGAGACGAGTATCTCCTTTCCGATGCACTATTCCTTCTTTACTGCATGCCTTGCCCCCTCTCATTGACGAATTATTACAGAAATTGCGTCGCTATTAATTACTATGAGATGTATGGCTTCACATTCTAAATCGAGTAACGTTTCTATGGAAACGACAGGATTTTCTTTTGGGAGACGAGTATCTCCTTTCCGATGCACTATTCCTCCCTTACTGCATCCCTCGCTCCCACACATTGACCATTTAACACAGAAATTGCTCGCTATGAAATACTATGTGTACTACGTCTTCTCCTTCTAAATCGAGTAACGTTTTTATGGAAACCACAGAATTTTCTTTTGGGATACGACACTCTCCTTTCCGATGCACTATTCCTTCTTTACTGCATCCCTGGCTCCAGCACATTGACGAATTAACACTGAAATTGCGTCGTTATGAAATACTATGTGTTCTTTGATATCTCCTTCTAACTCGAGTATCGTTTCTATGGAAATGACAGGATTTTTTTTTTTTTTGGGATACGAGTATCTCCTTTCCGATGCACTATTCCTTCATTACGGCATCCCTCGCTCTCTCACATTGACGAAATAATGCAGAATTTCCGTCGCTATTAAATGCTATGAGTTCTATGATATCTCCTTCTAAATCGAGTAACGTTTCTATGGAAATGACTGGCTTTTCTTTTGCGATACGAGTATCTCCTTCTCGATGCACTATTCCTTCTTTATTACATCCCTAGCTCCCTCACATTGACGTATTAACACAGAAATTGAGTCGCTATGAAATACTATGTGTTCTATGACTTCTCCTTCTAAATCGAGTAACGTTTCTATGGAAACAACAGGATTTTCTTTTGGGATAAAACAATCTCATTTCCGATCGTCTAATCCTTCTTTCCTGCATCCCTCACTCCCACTCATTGACGAATTCACACGGAAATTGCGTCGCTATGAAATACTATGTGTTCTAAGACATTTCCTTCTAAATCGAGTAACGTTTCTATGGAAACAACAGGTTTTTCTTTTGGGATACGACAATCACATTTCCGATCCACTAATCCTTCTTTACTGCATCCCTCATTCCCACTCATTGACGAATTCACACGGAAATTGCGTCGCTAAGAAATACTATGGGTTCTATGACATTTCCTTGTAAATCGAGTAACGTTTCTATGGAAACGACAGGATTTTCTTTTGGGAGACGAGTATCTCCTTTCCGATGCACTATTCCTTCTTTACTGCATGCCTTGCTCCCTCTCATTGACGAATTATTATAGAAATTGCGTCGCTATTAATTACTATGAGATGTATGGCTTCACATTCTAAATCGAGTAACGTTTCTATGGAAACGACAGGATTTTCTTTTGGGAGACGAGTATCTCCTTTCCGATGCACTATTCCTTCCTTACTGCATCCCTTGCTCCCACACATTGACCATTTAACACAGAAATTGCGTCGCTATGAAATACTATGTGTACTATGTCTTCTCCTTCTATATCGAGTAACGTTTCTATGGAAACCACAGAATTTTCTTTTGGGATACGACTCTCTCCTTTCCGATGCACTATTCCCTCTGTAGTGCATCCCTGGCTCCAGCACATTGACGAATTAACACTGAAATTGCGTCGTTATGAAATACTATGTGTTCTTTGATATCTCCTTCTAACTCGAGTATCGTTTCTATGGAAACGACAGGATTTCTCTTTGGGATACGAGTATCTCCTTTCCGATGCACTATTCCTTCATTACGCCATCCCTCGCTCTCTCACATTGACGAAATAACGCAGAATTTCCGTCGCTATGAAATGCTATATGTCCTACGATATCTCCTTCTAAATCGAGTAACGTTTCTATGGAAACGACAGGATTTTCTTTTGGGATACGACAATCTCATTTCCGTTCCACTAATCCTTCTTTACCGCATCCCTCACTCCCACTATTGACGAATTCACACGGAAATTGCGTCGCTATGAAATACTATGTGTTCTATGACATTTCCTTCTAAATCGAGTAACGTTTCTATGGAAACGACAGGATTTTCTTTTGGGATACGACAATCTCATTTCCGATCCACTAATCCTTCTTTACTGCATCCCTCATAACCACTCATTGACGAATTCACACGGAAATTGCGTCGCTATGAAATACTATGTGTTCTAAGACATTTCCTTCTAAATCGAGTAACGTTTCTATGGAAACGACAGGATTTTCTTTTGGGATACGACAATCTCATTTCCGATCCACTAATCCTTCTTTACTGCATCCCTCACTCCCACTCATTGACGAATTCACACGGAAATTGCGTCGCTATGAAATACTATGTGTTCTAAGACATTTCCTCCTAAATCGAGTAACGTTTCTATGGAAACGACAGGATTTTCTTTTGGGATACGACAATCACATTTCCGGTCCACTAATCCTTCTTTACTGCATCCCTCACTCCCACTCATTGACGAATTCACACGGAAATTGCGTCGCTATGAAATACTATGGGTTCTATGACTTCTCGCTCTAAATCGAGTAACGTTTCTATGAAAACGACAGGATTTCCTTTTGGGATACGACAATCACATTTCCGATCCACTAATCCTTCTTTACTGCATCCCTCACTCCCACACATTGACGAATTCACACGGAAATTGCTTCGCTATGAAATACTATGTGTTCTAAGACATTTCCTTCTAAATCGAGTAACGATTCTATGGAAACGACAGGATTTTCTTTTGGGATACCACAATCTCATTTCCGATCCACTAATCCTTCTATACTGCATCCCTCACTCCCACTCATTGATTAATTCACACGGAAATTGCGTCGCTATGAATTACTATGGGTTCTATGACTTCTCCTTCTAAATCGAGTAACGTTTCTATGGAAACGATAGGATTTTCTTTTGGGATACGACAATCTCTTTTCCGATCCACTAATCCTTCTTTACTGCATCCCTCACACCCACTCATTGACGAATTCACACGGAAATTGCGTCGCTATGAAATACTATGTGTTCTAAGACATTTCCATCTAAATCGAGTATCGTTTCTATGCAAACGACAGGATTTTCTTTGGCGTACGACAATCACATTTCCGATCCACTAATCCTTCTTTACTGCATCCCTCACTCCCACACTTTGACGAATTCTGACGGAAATTGCGTCGCTATGAAATACTATGTGTTCTAAGACATTTCCTTCTAAATCGAGTAACGTTTCTATGGAAACGACAGGATTTTCTTTTGCGATACGACAATCTCATTTCCGATCCACTAATCCTTCTTTACTCCATCCCTCACTCCCACTCATTGATGAATTCACACGGAAATTGCGTCTCTATGAAATACTATGTGTTCTAAGACATCTCCTTCTAAATCGAGTAACGTTACTGTGGAAACGACAGGATTTTCTTTTGGGATACGACAATCTCATTTCCGACCCACTAATCCTTCTTTACTGCATCCCTCACTCCCACTCAATGAAGAATTTACACGGAAATTGCGTCGCTATGAAACACTATGTGTTCTAAGACATTTCCTTCTAAATCGAGTAACGTTTCTATGGAAACGACAGGATTTTCTTTTGGGATACGACAATCTCATTTCCGATCCACTAGTCCTTCTTTACTGCATCCCTCACTCCCACACATTGACGAATTCACACGGAAATTGCGTCGCTATGAAATACTATGTGTTCTAAGACATTTCCTTCTAAATCGAGTAACGTTTCTATGGAAACGACAGGATTTTCTTTTGGGATACGACAATCTCATTTCCGATCCACTAATCCTTCTTTACTGCATCCCTCACTCCCACACATTGACGAATTCACACGGAAATTGCGTCGCTATGAAATACTATGCGTTCTAAGACATTTCCTTCTAAATCGAGTAACGTTTCTATGGAAACGACAGGATATTCTTTTGGGATACGACAATCTCATTTCCGATCCACTAATCCTTCTTTACTGCATCCCTCACTACCACTCATTGACGAATTCACACGGAAATTGCGTCGCTATGAAATACTATGTTTTCTAAGACATTTCCTTCTAAATCGAGTAACTTTTCTATGGAAACGACAGGATTTTCTTTTGGGATACGACAATCTCATTTCCGATCCACTAATCCTTCTTTACTGCATCCCTCACTCCCACTCATTGACGAATTCACACGGAAATTGCGTCACTATGATATACTATGTGTTCTAAGACATTTCCTTCTAAATCGAGTAACGTTTCTGTGGAAACGACAGGATTTTCTTTTGGGACACGACAATCTCATTTCCGATCCACTAACCCTTCTTTACTGCATCCCTCACTCCCACTCATGACGAATTCACACGGAAATTGCGTCGCTATGAAATACTATGTGTTCTAAGACATTTCCTTCTAAATCGAGTAGCGTTTCTATGGAAACGACAGGATTTTCTTTTGGGATACGACATGCTCATTTCCGATCCACTAATCCTTCTTTACTGCATCCCTCACACCCACTCATTGACGAATTCACACGGAAATTGCGTCGCTATGAAATACTATGTGTTCTAAGACATTTCCTTCTAAATCGAGTAACGTTTCTATGGAAACGACAGGATATTCTTTTGGGATACGACAATCTCATTTCCGATCCACTAATCCTTCTTTACTGCATCCCTCACTACCACTCATTGACGAATTCACACGGAAATTGCGTCGCTATGAAATACTATGTTTTCTAAGACATTTCCTTCTAAATCGAGTACCTTTTCTATGGAAACGACAGGATTTTCTTTTGGGATACGACAATCTCATTTCCGATCCACTAATCCTTCTTTACTGCATCCCTCACTCCCACTCATTGACGAATTCACACGGAAATTGCGTCACTATGATATACTATGTGTTCTAAGACATTTCCTTCTAAATCGAGTAACGTTTCTGTGGAAACGACAGGATTTTCTTTTGGGACACGACAATCTCATTTCCGATCCACTAACCCTTCTTTACTGCATCCCTCACTCCCACTCATGACGAATTCACACGGAAATTGCGTCGCTATGAAATACTATGTGTTCTAAGACATTTCCTTCTAAATCGAGTAGCGTTTCTATGGAAATGACAGGATTTTCTATTGGGATACGACATGCTCATTTCCGATCCACTAATCCTTCTTTACTGCATCCCTCACTCCCACTCATTGACGAATTCACACGGAAATTGCGTCGCTATGAAATACTATGTGTTCTAAGACATTTCCTCCTAAATCGAGTAACGTTTCTATGGAAACGACAGGATTTTCTTTTGGGATACGACAATCACATTTCCGATCCACTAATCCTTCTTTACTGCATCCCTCACTCCCACTCATTGTCGAATTGACACGGAAATTGCGTCGCTATGAAATACTATGGGTTCTATGACTTCTCGTTCTAAATCGAGTAACGTTTCTATGGAAACGACAGGATTTCCTTTTGGGATACGACAATCACATTACTGATCCCCTAATCCTCCTTTACTGCATCCCTCACTCCCACACATTGACGAATTCACACGGAAATTGCATCGCTATGAAATACTATGTGTTCTAAGACATTTCCTTCTATATCGAGTAACGATTCTATGGAAACGACAGGATTTTCTTTTGGGATACGACATTCTCATTTCCGATCCACTATGCCTTCTATACTGCATCCCTCACTCCCACTCATTGATTAATTCACACGGAAATTGCGTCGCTATGAATTACTATTGGTTCTATGACTTCTCCTTCTAAATCGAGTAACGTTTCTATGGAAACGATAGGATTTTCTTTTGGGATACGACAATCTCATTTCCGATCCACTAATCTTTCTTTACTGCATCCCTCACTCCCTCTCATTGACGAATTGACACGGAAATTGCGTCGCTATGAAATACTATGTGTTCTAAGACATTTCCTCCTAAATCGAGTAACGTTTCTATGGAAACGACAGGATTTTCTTTTGGGATACGACAATCACATTCCCGATCCACTAATCCTTCTTTACTGCATCCCTCACTCCCACTCATTGTCGAATTGACACGGAAATTGCGTCGCTATGAAATACTATGGGTTCTATGACTTCTCGTTCTAAATCGAGTAACGTTTCTATGGAAACGACAGGATTTCCTTTTGGGATACGACAATCACATTTCCGATCCACTAATCCTTCTTTACTGCATCCCTCACTCCCACACATTGACGAATTCACACGGAAATGGCATCGCTATGAAATACTATGTGTTCTAAGACATTTCCTTCTAAATCGAGTAACGATTCTATGGAAACGACAGGATTTTCTTTTGGGATACGACAATCTCATTTCCGATCCACTAATCCTTCTATACTGCATCCCTCACTCCCACTCATTGATTAATTCACACTGAAATTGCGTCGCTATGAATTACTATGGGTTCTATGACTTCTCCTTCAAAATCGAGTAACGTTTCTATGGAAACGATAGGATTTTCTTTTGGGATACGACAATCTCATTTCCGATCCACTAATCTTTCTTTACTGCATCCCTCACACCCACTCATTGACGAATTCACACGGAAATTGCGTCGCTATGAAATACTATGTGTTCTAAGACATTTCCATCTAAATAGAGTATCGTTTCTATGCAAACGACAGGATTTTCTTTTGGCATACGACAATCACATTTCCGATCCACTAATCCTTCTTTACTGCATCCCTCACTCCCACACTTTGACGAATTCTGACGGAAATTGCGTCGCTATGAAATACTATGTGTTCTAAGACATTTCCCTCTAAATCGAGTAACGTTTCTATGGAAACGACAGGATTTTCTTTTGGGATACGACAATCTCATTTCCGATCCACTAATCCTTCTTTACTGCATCCCTCACTCCCACTCATTGATGAATTCACACGGAAATTGCGTCTCTATGACATACTATGTGTTCTAAGACATCTCCTTCTAAATCGAGTAACGTTACTGTGGAAACGACAGGATTTTCTTTTGGGATACGACATTCTCATTTCCGATCCACTAATCCTTCTTTACTGCATCCCTCACTCCCACTCAATGAAGAATTCACACGGAAATTGCGTCGCTAAGAAATAAAATGTGTTCTAAGACATTTCCTTCTAAATCGAGTAACGTTTCTATGGAAACGACAGGATTTTCTTTTGGGATACGACAATCTCATTTCCGATCCACTAATCCTTCTTTACTGCATCCCTCACTCCCACACATTGACGAATTCACACGGAAATTGCGTCGCTATTAAATACTATGGGTTCTTTAACTTCTCCTTCTAATTCGAGTAACGTTTCTATGGAAACGACACGATTTTCTTTCGGGATACGACAATCTCATCTCTGATCCACTAATCCTTCTTTACTGCATCCCTCACTCCCACTCATTGACGAATTCACACGGAAATTGCGTCGCTATGAAATACTATGTGTTCTAAGACTTTTCCTTCTAAATCGAGTAACGTTTCTATGGAAACGACAGGATTTTCTTTTGGGATACGACAATCACGTTTCCGATCCAGTAATCCTTCTTTACTGCATCCCCCACTCCCACTCATTGACGAATTCACACGGAAATTGCGTCGCTATGAAATACTATGTGTTCTAAGACCTTTCCCTCTTATTCGAGTAACGTTTCTATGGAAACGACAGGATTTTCTTTTGGAATACGACAACCCCATTTCCGATCCACTAATCGTTCTTTACTGCATCCCTCACCCCCACTCATTGACGAATTCACACGGAAATTGCGTCGCTATGAAATACTATGTGTTCTAAGACATTTCCTTCTAAATCGAGTAACGTTTCTATGGAAACGACAGGATTTTATTTTGGGATACAACAATCTCATTTCCGATCCACTAATCCTTCTTTACTGCATCCCTCACTCCCACACATTGACGAATTCACACGGAAATTGCGTCGCTATGAAATACTATGCGTTCTAAGACATTTCCTTCTAAATCGAGTAACGTTTCTGTGGAAACTACAGGTTTTTCTTTTGGGATACGACAATCTCATTTCCGATCCACTAATCCTTCTTTCCTGCATCCCTCACTCCCACTCATTGACGAAATCACACGGAAATTGCGTCGCTATGAAATACTATGTGTTCTAAGACATTTCCTTCTAAATCGAGTAACGATTCTATGGAAACGACAGGATTTTCTTTTGGGATACGACAATCTCATTTCCGATCCACTAATCCTTCTTTACTGCATCCCTCACTACCACTCATTGACGAATTCACACTGAAATTGCGTCGCTATGAAATACTATGTTTTCTAAGACATTTCCTTCTAAATCGAGTAACGTTTCTATGGAAACGACAGGATTTTCTTTTGGGATACGACAATCTCATTTCTGATCCACTAATCCTTCTTTTCTGCATCCCTCACTCCCACTCATTGACGAATTCACACGGAAATTGCATCGCTATGATATACTATGTGTTCTAAGACATTTCCTTCTAAATCGAGTAACGTTTCTATGGAAACGAGAGGATTTTCTTTTGGGACACGACAATCTCATTTCCGATCCACTAACCCTTCTTTACTGCATCCGTCACTCCCACTCATGACGAATTCACACGGAAATTGCGTCGCTATGAAATACTATGTGTTCTAAGACATTTACTTCTAAATCGAGTAACGTTTCTATGGAAACGACAGGATTTTCTTTTGTGATACGACAATCTCATTTCCGATCCACTAATCCTTTTTTACTGCATCCCTCACTCCCACACATTGACGAATTCACACGAAAATTGCGTCGCTATGAAATACTATGTGTTCTAAGACACTTCCTTCTAAATCGAGTAACGTTTCAATGGAAACGGCAGGATTCTCTTTTGGGATACGACAATCACATTTCCGATTCACTAATCTTTCTTTACTGCACCCTCACTCCAACTCATTGACGAATTCACACGGAAATTTCGTCGCTATGAAATACTATGTGTTCTAAGACATTTCCTTCTAAATCGAGTAACGTTTCTATGGAAACGACAGGATTTTCTTTTGGGATACGACAATCTCATTTCCGTTCCACTAATCCTTCTTTACCGCATCCCTCACTCCCACTCATTGACGACTTCACACGGAAATTGCGTCGCTATGAAATACTATGTGTTCTAAGACATTTCCTTCTAAATCGAGTAACGTTTCTATGGAAACGACAGGATTTTCTTTTGGGATACGACAATCTCATTTCCGATCCACTAATCCTTCTTTACTGCATCCCTCATAACCACTCATTGACGAATTCACACGGAAATTGCGTCGCTATGAAATACTATGCTTTCTAAGACATTTCCTTCTAAATCGACTAACGTTTCTATGGAAACGACAGGATTTTCTTTTGGGATACGACAATCTCATTTCCGATCCACTAATCCTTCTTTACTGCATCCCTCACTCCCACTCATTGACGAATTCACACGGAAATTGCGTCGCTATGATATACTATGTGTTCTAAGACATTTCCCTCTAAATCGAGTAACGTTTCTATGGAAACGACAGGATTTTCTTTTGGGACACGACAATCTCATTTCCGATCCACTAACCCTTCTTTACTGCATCCCTCACTCCCACTCATGACGAATTCCCACGGAAATTGCGTCGCTATGAAGTACTATGTGTTCTAAGACATTTCCTTCTAAATCGAGTAACGTTTCTATGGAAACGACAGGATTTTCTTTTGGGATACGACATGCTCATTTCCGATCCACTAATCCTTCTTTACTGCATCCCTCACTCCCAGTCATTGACGAATTCGCACGGAAATTGCGACGCTATCAAATACTATGTGTTCTAAGACATTTACTTCTAAATCGAGTAACGTTTCTATGGAAACGACAGGATTTTCTTTTGGGATACGACAATCTCATTTCCGATCCACTAATCCTTCTTTACTGCATCCCTCACTCCCACACATTGACGAATTCACACGGGAATTGCGTCGCTATTAAATACTATGGGTTCTTTAACTTCTCCTTCTAATTCGAGTAACGTTTCTATGGAAACGACACGATTTTCTTTTGGGATGCGACAATCTCATCTCTGATCCACTAATCCTTCTTTACTGCATCCCTCACTCCCACTCATTGACGAATTCATACGGTAATTGCGTCGCTATGAAATACTATGTGTTCTAAGACATTTCCTTCTAAATCGAGTAACGTTTCTATGGAAACGACAGGATTTTCTTTTGGGATACGACAATCTCATTTCCGATCCACTAATTTTTCTTTACTGCATCCCTCACTCCCACTCATTGACGAATTCACACGGAAATTGCGTCGCTATGATATACTATGTGTTCTAAGACATTTCCTTCTAAATCGAGTAACGTTTCTATGGAAACGACAGGATTTTCTTTTGGGATACGACAATCTCATTTCCGATCCACTAACCCTTCTTTACTGCATCCCTCACTCCCACTCATGACGAATTCACACGGAAATTGCGTCGCTATGAAATACTATGTGTTCTAAGACTTTTCCTTCTAAATCGAGTAACGTTTCTATGGAAACGACAGGATTTTCTTTTGGGATACGACATGCTCATTTCCGATCCACTAATCCTTCTTTACTGCATCCCTCACTCCCACTCATTGACGAATTCACACGGAAATTGCGTCGCTATGAAATACTATGTGTTCTAAGACATTTACTTCTAAATCGAGTAACGTTTCTATGGAAACGACAGGATTTTCTTTTGTGATACGACAATCTCATTTCCGATCCACTAACCCTTCTTTACTGCATCCCTCACTCCCACTCATGACGAATTCACACGGAAATTGTGTTGCTATGAAATACTATGTGTTCTAAGACATTTCCTTCTAAATCGAGTAACGTTTCTATGGAAACGACAGGATTTTCTTTTGGGATACGACATGCTCATTTCCGATCCACTAATCCTTCTTTACTGCATCCCTCACTCCCACTCATTGACGAATTCACACGGAAATTGCGTCGCTATGAAATACTATGTGTTCTAAGACATTTTCTTCTAAATCGAGTAACGTTTCTATGGAAACGACAGGATTTTCTTTTGTGATACGACAATCTCATTTCCGAGCCACTAATCCTTTTTTACTGCATCCCTCACTCCCACACATTGACGAATTCACACGGAAATTGCGTCGCTATGAAATACTATGTGTTCTAAGACATTTCCTTCTAAATCGAGTAACGTTTCTATGGAAACGACAGGATTTTCTTTCGGGATACGATAATCTCATTTCCGATCCACTAATCCTTCTTTACTGCATCCCTCACTACCACTCATTGACGAATTCACACGGAAATTGCGTCGCTATGAAATACTATGTTTTCTAAGACATTTGCTTCTAAATCGAGTAACGTTTCTATGGAAACGACAGGATTTTCTTTTGGGATACGACAATCTCATTTCCGATGCACTAATCCTTCTTTACTGCATCCCTCACTCCCACTCATTGACGAATTCACACGGAAATTGCGTCGCTATGATATACTATGTGTTCTAAGACATTTCCTTCTAAATCGAGTAACGTTTCTATGGAAACGACAGGATTTTCTTTTGGGACACGACAATCTCATTTCCGACCCACTAACCCTTCTTTACTGCATCCCTCACTCCCACTCATTGACGAATTCACACGGAAATTGCGTCGCTATGATATACTATGTGTTCTATGACTTCTCCTTCTAAATCGAGTAACGTTTCTATGGAAACGACAGGATTTTCTTTTGGGACACGACAATCTCATTTCCGATCCACTAACCCTTCTTTACTGCATGCCTCACTCCCACTCATGACGAATTCACACGGAAATTGCGTCGCTATGAAGTACTATGTGTTCTAAGACATTTCCTTCTAAATCGAGTAACGTTTCTATGGAAACGACAGGATTTTCTTTTGGGATACGACATGCTCATTTCCGATCCACTAATCCTTCTTTACTGCATCCCTCACTCCCACTCATTGACGAATTCGCACGGAAATTGCGTCGCTATGAAATACTATGTGTTCTAAGACATTTACTTCTAAATCGAGTAACGTTTCTATGGAAACGACAGGATTTTCTTTTGGGATACGACAATCTCATTTCCGATCCACTAATCCTTCTTTACTGCATCCCTCACTCCCACACATTGACGAATTCACACGGAAATTGCGTCGCTATTAAATACTATGGGTTCTTTAACTTCTCCTTCTAATTCGAGTAACGTTTCTATGGAAACGACAGGATTTTATTTTGGGATACGACAATCTCATCTCTGATCCACTAATCCTTCTTTACTGCATCCCTCACTCCCACTCATTGACGAATTCATACGGAAATTGCGTCGCTATGAAATACTATGTGTTCTAAGACATTTCCTTCTAAATTGAGTAACTTTTCTACGGAAACGACAGGATTTTCTTTTGGGATACGACAATCTCATTTCCGATCCACTAATCCTTCTTTACTGCATCCCTCATTCCCACTCATAGACGAATTCACACGGAAATTGCGTCGCTATGAAATACTATGTGTTCTAAGACTTTTCCTTCTAAATCGAGTAACGTTTCTATGGAAACGACAGGATTTTCTTTTGGGATACGACAATCACGTTTCCGATCCAGTAATCCTTCTTTACTGCATCCCCCACTCCCACTCATCAACGAATTCACACGGAAATTGCGTCGCTATGAAATACTATGTGTTCTAAGACATTTCCCTCTTAATCGAGTAACGTTTCTATGGAAACGACAGGATTTTCTTTTGGAACACGACAATCTTATTTCCGATCCACTAATCCTTCTTTACTGCATCCCTCACTCCCACTCATTGACGAATTCACACGGAAATTGCGTCGCTATGAAATACTATGTGTTCCAAGACATTTCCTTCTAAATCGAGTAACGTTTCTATGGAAACGACAGGATTTTATTTTGGGATACGACAATCTCATTTCCGATCCACTAATCCTTCTTTACTGCATCCCTCACTCCCACACATTGACGAATTCACACGGAAATTACGTCGCTATGAAATACTATGCATTCTAAGACATTTCCTTCTAAATCGAGTAACGTTTCTATGGAAACGACAGGTTTTTCTTTTGGGATACGACAATCTCATTTCCGATCCACTAATCCTTCTTTCCTGCATCCCTCACTCCCACTCATTGACGAATTCACACGGAAATTGCGTCGCTATGAAATACTATGTGTTCTAAGACATTTCCTTCTAAATCGAGTAACGTTTCTATGGAAACGACAGGATTTTCTTTTGGGATACTGCAATCTCATTTCCGATCCACTATTCCTTCTTTACTGCATCCCTCACTACCACTCATTGACGAATTCACACGGAAATTGCGTCGCTATGAAATACTATGCTTTCTAAGACATTTCCTTCTAAATCGAGTAACGTTTCTATGGAAACGACAGGATTTTCTTTTGGGATACGACAATCTCATTTCCGATCCACTAATCCTTCTTTACTGCATCCCTCACTCCCACTCATTGACGAATTCACACGGAAATTGCGTCGCTATGATATACTATGTGTTCTAAGACATTTCCTTCTAAATCGAGTAACGTTTCTATGGAAACGACAGGATTTTCTTTTGGGACACGACAATCTCATTTCCGATCCACTAACCCTTCTTAATGCATCCCTCACTCCCACTCATGACGAATTCACACGGAAATTGCGTCGCTATGAAATACTATGTGTTCTAAGACATTTCCTTCTAAATCGAGTAACGTTTCTATGGAAACAACAGGATTTTCTTTTGGGATACGACATGATCATTTCCGATCCACTAATCCTTCTTTACTGCATCCCTCACTCCCACTCATTGACGATTTCACACGGAAATTGCGTCGCTATGAAATACTATGTGTTCTAAGACATTTCCTTCTAAATCGAGTAACGTTTCTATGGAAACGACAGGATTTTCTTTTGTGATACGACAATCTCATTTCCGATCCACTAATCCTTTTTTACTGCATCCCTCACTCCCACACATTGACGAATTCACACGGAAATTGCGTCGCTATGAAATACTATGTGTTCTAAGACATTTCCTTCTAAATCGAGTAACGTTTCAATGGAAACGACAGGATTCTCTTTTGGGATACGACAATCACATTCCGATTCACTAATCCTTCTTTACTGCATCCCTCACTCCCACTCGTTGACGAATTCACACGGAAATTTCGTCGCTATGAAATACTGTGTGTTCTAAGACATTTCCTTCTACATCGAGTAACGTTTCTATGGAAACGACAGGATTTTCTTTTGGGATACGACAATCACATTTCCGTTCCACTAATATTTCTTTGCTGCATCCCTCACTCCCACTCATTGACGAATTCACACGGAAATTGCGTCGCTATGAAATACTATGTGTTCTAAGACATTTCCTTCTAAATCGAGTAACGTTTCTATGGAAACGACAGGATTTTCTTTTGGGATACGATGATCTCATTTCCGATCCACTAATCCTTCTTTACTGCATCCCTCACTACCACTCATTGACGAATTCTCACGGAAATTGCATCACTATGAAATACTATGTTTTCTCAGACATTTGCTTCTAAATCGAGTAACGTTTCTATGGAAACGACAGGATTTTCTTTTGGGATACGACATGCTCATTTCCGATCCACTAATCCTTCTTTCCTGCATCCCTCACTCCCACTCATTGACGAATTCGCACGGAAATTGCGTCGCTATGAAATACTATGTGCTCTAAGACATTTAATTCTAAATCGAGTAACGTTTCTATGGAAACGACAGGATTTTCTTTTGGGATACGACAATCACATTTCCGATCCACTAATCCTTCTTTACTGCATCCCTCACTCCCACACATTGACGAATTCACACGGAAATTGCGTCGCTATGAAATACTATGTGTTCTAAGACATTTCCTTCTAAATCGAGTAACGTTTCTATGGAAACGACAGGATTCTCTTTTGGGATACGACAATCAAATTTCCGATTCACTAATCCTTCTTTACTGCATCCCTCACTCCCACTCATTGACGAATTCACACGGAAATTGCGTCGCTATGAAATACTATGTGTTCTAAGACATTTCCTTCTAAATCGAGTAACGTTTCTATGGAAACGACAGGATTTTCTTTTGGGATACGACAATCTCATTTTCGATCCGCTAATCCTTCTTTACCTCATCCCTCACTCCCACTCATTGACGAATTCACACTGAAATTGCGTCGCTATGAAATACTATGTGTTCTAAGACATTTCCTTCTAAATCGAGTAACGTTTCTATGGAAACGACAGGATTTTCTTTTGGGATACGACAATCTCATTTCTGATCCACTATTCCTTCCTTACTGCATCCCTCACGCCCACACATTGACGAATTCACACGGAAATTGCGTCGCTATTAAATACTATGGGTTCTTTAACTTCTCTTTCTAATTCGAGTAATGTTTCTACGGAAACGACAGGATTTTCTTTTGGGATATGACAATCTCATTTCCGATCCACTAATCCTTCTTTACTGCATCCCTCACTCCCACTCATTGACGAATTCACACGGAAATTGCGTCGCTATGAAGTAGTATGTGTTCTAAAACATTTCCTTCTAAATCGAGTAACGTTTCTATGGAAACGACAGGATTTTCTTTTGGGACACGACAATCTCATTTCCGATCCACTAACCCTTCTTTACTGCACCCCTCACTCCCACCCATGACGAATTCACACCCAAATTGCGTCGCTATGAAGTACTATGTGTTCTAAGACATTTCCTTCTAAATCGAGTAACGTTTCTATGGAAACGACAGGATTTTCTTTTGGGATACGACATGCTCATTTCCGATCCACTAATCCTTCTTTACTGCATCCCTCACTCCCACACATTGACGAATTCACACGGAAATTGCGTCCCTATGAAATACTATGTGTTCTAAGACATTTCCTTCTAAATCGAGTAACGTTTCTATGGAAACGACAGGATTCTCTTTTGGGATACGACAATCACATTTCCGATTCACTAATCCTTCCTTACTGCATCCCTCACTCCCACTAATTGACGAATTCACACGGAAATTGCGTCGCTATGAAATACTATGTGTTCTAAGACATTTCCTTCTAAATCGAGTAACGTTTCTATGGAAACGACAGGATTTTCTTTTGGGATACGACAATCTTATTTCTGATCCACTAATCCTTCTTTACTGCATCCCTCACTCCCACTCATTGACGAATTCACACGGAAATTGCGTCGCTATTAAATACTATGGGTTCTTTAACTTCTCTTTCTAATTCGAGTAATGTTTCTACGGAAACGACAGGATTTTCTTTTGGGATACGACAATCTCATTTCCGATCCACTAATCCTTCTTTACTGCATCCCTCACTCCCACTCATTGACGAATTCACACGGAAATTGCGTCGCTATGAAATACTATGTGTTCTAAGACATTTCCTTCTAAATCGAGTAACGTTTCTATGGAAACGATAGGATTTTCTTTTGGGATACGACAATCTCATTTCCGATCCACTAATCCTTCTTTACTGCATCCCTCACTCCCACTCATTGACGAATTCACACGGAAATTGCGTCGCTATGAAATACCATGTGTGCTAAGACATTTCCTTCTAAAACGAGTAACGTTTCTATGGAGACGACAGGATTCTCTTTTGGGATACGACAATCACATTTCCGATCAACTAATCCTTCTTTACTGCATCCCTCACTCCCACTCATTGACGAATTCACACGGAAATTGCGTCGCTATGAAGTAGTATGTGTTCTAAAACATTTCCTTCTAAATCGAGTAACGTTTCTATGGAAACGACAGGATTTTCTTTTGGGATACGACAATCACATTTCCGTTCCACTAATCCTTCTTTACTGCATCCCTCACTCCCACTCATTGACGAATTCACACGGAAATTGCGTCGCTATGAAATACTATGTGTTCTAAGACATTTCCTTCTAAATCGAGTAACGTTTCTATGGAAACGACAGGATTTTCTTTTGGGATACGACAATCACATTTCCGTTCCACTAATCCTTCTTTACTGCATACCTCACTCCCACTCATTGACGAATTCACACGGAAATTGCGTCGCTATGAAATACTATGTGTTCTAAGACATTTCCTTCTAAATCGAGTAACGTTTCTATGGAAACGACAGGATTTTCTTTTGGGATACGACAATCACATTTCCGTTCCACTAATCCTTCTTTACTGCATCCCTCACTCTCACTCATTGACGAATTCACACGGAAATTGCGTCGCTATGAAATTTTATGTGTTCTAAGACATTTCCTTCTAAATCGAGTAACGTTTCTATGGAAACGACAGGATTTTCTTTTGGGATACGACAATCACATTTCCGTTCCACTAATAGTTCTTTACTGCATCCCTCACTCCCACTCATGACGTATTCACACGGAAATTGCGTCGCTATGAAATACTATGTGTTCTAAGACATTTCCTTCTAAGTCGAGTAACGTTTCTATGGAAACGACAGGATTTTCTTTTGGGATACGACATGCTCATTTCCGATCCACTAATCCTTCTTTACTGCATCCCTCACTCCCACTCATTGACGAATTCACACGGAAATTGCGTCGCTATGAAATACTATGTGTTCTAAGACATTTCCTTCTAAATCGAGTAACGTTTCTATGGAAACGACAGGATTTTCTTTTGGAATACGATAATCTCATTTCAGATCCACTAATCCTTCTTTACTGCATCCCTCACTACCACTCATTGACGAATTCACACGGAAATTGCGTCGCTATGAAAGACTATGCTTTCTCAGACATTTGCTTCTAAATCGAGTAACGTTTCTATGGAAACGACAGGATTTTCTTTTGGGATACGACAATCTCATTTCCGATGCACTAATCCTTCTTTATTGCATCCCTCACTCCCACTCATTGACGAATTCACACGGAAATTGCGTCGCTATGATATACTATGTGTTCTAAGACATTTCCTTCTAAATCGAGTAACGTTTCTATGGAAACGACAGGATTTTCTTTTGGGACACGACAATCTCATTTCCGATCCACTAACCCTTCTTTACTGCATCCCTCACTCCCACTCATGACGAATTCACACGGAAATTGCGTCGCTATGAAGTACTATGTGTTCTAAGACATTTCCTTCTAAATCGAGTAACGTTTCTATGGAAACGACAGGATTTTCTTTTGGGATACGACATGCTCATTTCCGATCCACTAATCCTTCTTTACTGCATCCCTCACTCCCACTCATTGACGAATTCGCACGGAAATTGCGTCGCTATGAAATACTATGTGTTCTAAGACATTTAATTCTAAATCGAGTAACGTTTCTATGGAAACGACAGGATTTTCTTTTGGGATACGACAATCACATTTCCGATCCACTAATCCTTCTTTACTGCATCCCTCACTCCCACACATTGACGAATTCACACGGAAATTGCGTCGCTGTGAAATACTATGTTTTCTAAGACATTTCCTTCTAAATCGAGTAACGTTTCTATGGAAACGACAGGATTCTCTTTTGGGATACGACAATCACATTTCCGATGCACTAATCCTTCTTTACTGCATCCCTCACTCCCACACATTGACGAATTCACACGGAAATTGCGTCGCTATGAAATACTATGTGTTCTAAGACATTTCCTTCTAAATCGAGTAACGTTTCTATGGAAACGACAGGATTCTCTTTTGGGATACGACAATCACATTTCCGATTCACTAATCCTTCTTTACTGCATCCCTCACTCCCACTCATTGACGAATTCACACGGAAATTGCGTCGCTATGAAATACTATGTGTTCTAAGACATTTACTTCTAAATCGAGTAACGTTTCTATGGAAACGACAGGATTTTCTTTTGGGATACGACAATCTCATTTCCGATCCACTAATCCTTCTTTACTGCATCCCTCACTCCCACTCATTGACGAATTCACACGGAAATTGCGTCGCTATGAAATACTATGTGTTCTAAGACATTTCCTTCTAAATCGAGTAACGTTTCTATGGAAACGACAGGATTTTCTTTTGGGATACGACAATCTCATTTCCGATCCACTAATCCTTCTTTACTGCATCCCTCACTCCCACACATTGACGAATTCACAAGGAAATTGCGTCGCTATTAAATACTATGGGTTCTTTAACTTCTCCTTCTAATTCGAGTAACGTTTCTACGGAAACGATGGGATTTTCTTTTGGGATACGACAATCACAATTCCGATCCACTAATCCTTCTTTACTGCATCCCTCACTCCCACTCACTGACGAATTCACACGGAAATTGCGTCGCTATGAAATTTTTTCTGTTCTAAGACATTTCCTTCTAAATCGAGTAACGTTTCTTTGGAAACGACAGGATTTTCTTTTGGGATACGACAATCTCATTTCCGATCCACTAATCCTTCTTTACTGCATCCCTCACTCCCACTCATTGACGAATTCACACGGAAATTGCGTCGCTATGAAATACTATGTGTTCTAAGACATTTCCATCTAAATCGAGTAACGTTTCTATGAAAACGACAGGATTTTCTTTTGGGATACGACAATCTCATTTCCGATCCACTAATCCTTCTTTACTGCATCGCTCACTCCCACTCATTGACGAATTCACACGGAAATTGCGTCGCTATGAAATACTATGTGTCCTAAGACATTTCCTTCTAAATCGAGTAACGTTTCTATGGAAACGACAGGATTTTCTTTTGGGATACGACATGCTCATTTCCGATCCACTAATCCTTCTTTACTGCATCCCTCACTCCCACTCATTGACGAATTCACACGGAAATTGCGTCGCTATGAAATACTATGTGTTCTAAGACATTTCCTTCTAAATCGAGTAACGTTTCTATGGAAACGACAGGATTTTCATTTGGGTTACGACAATTACAATTCCGATCCACTAATCCTTCTTTACTGCATCCCTCACTCCCACTCATTGACGAATTCACACGGAAATTGCGTCGCTATGAAATACTATGTGTTCTAAGACATTTCCATCTAAATCGAGTAACGTTTCTATGGAAACGACAGGATTTTCTTTGGGATACGACAATCTCATTTCCGATCCACTAATCCTTCTTTACTGCATCGCTCACTCCCACTCATTGACGAATTCACACGGAAATTGCGTCGCTATGAAATACTATGTGTCCTAAGACATTTCCTTCTAAATCGAGTAACGTTTCTATGGAAACGACAGGATTTTCTTTTGGGATACGACATGCTCATTTCCGATCCACGAATCCTTCTTTACTGCATCCCTCACTCCCACTCATTGACGAATTCACACGGAAATTGCGTCGCAATGAAATACTATGTGTTCTAAGACATTTCCTTCTAAATCGAGTAACGTTTCTATGGAAACGACAGGATTTTCATTTGGGTTACGACAATTACAATTCCGATCCACTAATCCTTCTTTACTGCATCCCTCACTCCCACTCATTGACGAATTCACACGGAAATTTCGTCGCTATGAAATACTGTGTGTTCTAAGATATTTCCTTCTAAGTCGAGTAACGTTTCTATGGAAACGACAGGATTTTCTTTTGGGATACGACAATCACATTTCCGTTCCACTAATCCTTCTTTACTGCATCCCTCACTCCCACTCATTGACGAATTCACACGGAAATTGCGTCGCTATGAGATACTATGTGTTCTAAGACATTTCCTTCTAAATCGAGTAACGTTGCTATGGAAACGACAGGATTTTCTTTTGGGATACGATAATCTCATTTCCGATCCACTAATCCTTCTTTACTGCATCCCTCACCAGCACTCATTGACGAATTCACACGGAAATTGCGTCGCTATGAAATACTATGTTTTCTAAGACATTTCCTTCTAAATCGAGTAACGTTTCTATGGAAACGACAGGATTTTCTTTTAGGATACGACTATCTCATTTCCGATGCACTAATCCTTCTTTACTGCATCCCTCACTCCCACTCATTGACGAATTCACACGGAAATTGCGTCGCTATGATATACTATGTGTTCTAAGACATTTCCTTCTAAATCGAGTAACGTTTCTATGGAAACGACAGGATTTTCTTTTGGGACACGACAATCTCATTTCCGATCCACTAACCCTTCTTTTCTGCATCCCTCACTCCCACTCATGACGAATTCACACGGAAATTGCGTCGCTATGAAGTACTATGTGTTCTAAGACATTTCCTTCTAAATCGAGTAACGTTTCTATGGAAGCGACAGGATTTTCTTTTGGGATACGACATGCTCATTTCCGATCCACTAATCCTTCTTTACTGCATCCCTCACTCCCACTCATTGACGAATTCGCACGGAAATTGCGTCGCTATGAAATACTATGTGTTCTAAGACATTTAATTCTAAATCGAGTAACGTTTCTATGGAAACGACAGGATTTTCTTTTGGGATACGACAATCACATTTCCGATCCACTAATCCTTCTTTACTGCATCCCTCACTCCCACACATTGACGAATTCACACGGAAATTGCGTCGCTATGAGATACTATGTGTTCTAAGACATTTCCTTCTAAATCGAGTAACGTTTCTATGGAAACGACAGGATTCTCTTTTGGGATACGACAATCACATTTCCGATTCACTAATCCTTCTTTACTGCATCCCTCACTCCCACTCATTGACGAATTCACACGGAAATTGCGTCGCTATGAAATACTATGTGTTCTAAGACATTTCCTTCTAAATCGAGTAACGTTTCTATGGAAACGACAGGATTTTCTTTTGGGATACGACAATCTCATTTCCGATCCACTAATCCTTCTTTACTGCATCCCTCACTCCCACTCATTGACGAATTCACACGAAAATTGCGTCGCTATGAAATACTATGTGTTCTAAGACATTTCCTTCTAAATCGAGTAACGTTTCTATGGAAACGACAGGATTTTCTTTTGGGATACGACAATCTCATTTCCGATCCACTAATCCTTCTTTACTGCATCCCTCACTCCCACACATTGACGAATTCACACGGAAATTGCGTCGCTATTAAATACTATGGGTTCTTTAACTTCTCCTTCTAATTCGAGTAACGTTTCTACGGAAACGACACGATTTTCTTTTGGGATACGACAATCACATTTCCGATCCACTAATCCTTCTTTACTGCATCCCTCACTCCCACTCATTGACGAATTCACACGGAAACTGCGTCGCTATGAAATACTTTCTGTTCTAAGACATTTCCTTCTAAATCGAGTAACGTTTCTTTGGAAACGACAGGATTTTCTTTTGGGATACGACAATCTCATTTCCGATCCACTAATCCTTCTTTACTGCATCCCTCACTCCCACTCATTGACGAACTCACACGGAAATTGCGTCGCTATGAAATACTATCTGTTCTAAGACATTTCCTTCTAAATCGAGTAACGTTTCTATGGAAACGAAAGGATTTTCTTTTGGGATACGACAATCTCATTTTCGATCCACTAATCCTTCTGTACTGCATCCCTCACTCCCACTCATTGAAGAATTCACACGGAAATTGCGTCGCTATGAAATTCTATGTGTTCTAAGACATTTCGTTCTAAATCGAGTAACGTTTCTATGGAAACGACAGGATTTTCTTTTGGGATACGACAATCTCATTTCCGATCCACTAATCCTTCTTTACTGCATCCCTCACTCCCACTCATTGACGAATTCACACGGAAATTGCGTCGCTATGAAATACTTTGTGTTCTAAGACCTTTCCTTCTAATTCGAGTAACGTTTCTATGGAAACGAGAGGATTTTCTTTTGGGATACGACAATCTCATTTCCGATCCACTAATCCTTCTTTACTGCATCCCTCACTCCCACTCATTGACGAATTCACACGGAAATTGCGTCGCTATGAAATACTATGTGTTCTAAGACATTTCCTTCTAAATCGAGTAACGCTTCTATGGAAACGATAGGATTTTCGTTTGGGATACGACAATCTCATTTCCGATCCACTAATCCTTCTTTACTGCATCCCTCACTCCCACTCATTGACGAATTCACACGGAAATTGCGTCGCTATGAAATACTATGTGTTCTAAGACATTTCCTTCTAAATCGAGTAACGTTTCAATGGAAACGACAGGATTTTCATTTGGGTTACGACAAGTACAATTCCGATCCACTAATCCTTCTTTACTGCATCCCTCACTCCCACTCATTGACGAATTCACACGGAAATTGCGTCGCTATGAAATACTATGTGTTCTAAGACATTTCCATCTAAATCGAGTAACGTTTCTATGGAAACGACAGGATTTTCTTTTGGGATACGACAATCTCATTTCCGATCCACTAATCCTTCTTTACTGCATCGCTCACTCCCACTCATTGACGAATTCACACGGAAATTGCGTCGCTATGAAATACTATGTGTCCTAAGACATTTCCTTCTAAATCGAGTAACGTTTCTATGGAAACGACAGGACTTTTTTTTGGGATACGACATGCTCATTTCCGATCCACTAATCCTTCTTTACTGCATCCCTCACTCCCACTCATTGACGAATTCACACGGAAATTGCGTCGCTATGAAATACTATGTGTTCTAAGACATTTCCTTCTAAATCGAGTAACGTTTCTATGGAAACGACAGAATTTTCATTTGGGTCACGACAATTACAATTCCGATCCACTAATCCTTCTTTACTGCATCCCTCACTCCCACTCATTGACGAATTCACACGGAAATTGCGTCGCTATGAAATACTATGTGTTCTAAGACATTTCCATCTAAATCGAGTAACGTTTCTATGGAAACGACAGGATTTTCTTTTGGGATACGACAATCTCATTTCCGATCCACTAATCCTTCTTTACTGCATCGCTCACTCCCACTCATTGACGAATTCACACGGAAATTGCGTCGCTATGAAATACTATGTGTCCTAAGACATTTCCTTCTAAATCGAGTAACGTTTCTATGGAAACGACAGGATTTTCTTTTGGGATACGACATGCTCATTTCCGATCCACTAATCCTTCTTTACTGCATCCCTCACTCCCACTCATTGACGAATTCACACGGAAATTGCGTCGCTATGAAATACTATGTGTTCTAAGACATTTCCTACTAAATCGAGTAACGTTTCTATGGAAACAATAGGATTTTCTTTTGGGATACGACAATCTCATTTCCGATCCACTAATCCTTCTTTACTGCATCCCTCACTCCCACTCATTGACGAATTCACACGGAAATTGCGTCGCTATGAAATACTATGTGTGCTAAGACATTTCCTTCTAAAACGAGTAACGTTTCTATGGAGACGACAGGATTCTCTTTTGGGATACGACAATCACATTTCCGATCAACTAATCCTTCTTTACTGCATCCCTCACTCCCACTCATTGACGAATTCACACGGAAATTGCGTCGCTATGAAGTAGTATGTGTTCTAAGACATTTCCTTCTAAATCGAGTAACGTTTCTATGGAAACGACAGGATTTTCTTTTGGGATACGACAATCACATTTCCGTTCCACTAATCCTTCTTTACTGCATCCCTCACTCCCACTCATTGACGAATTCACACGGAAATTGCGTCGCTATGAAATACTATGTGTTCTAAGACATTTCCTTCTAAATCGAGTAACGTTTCTATGGAAACGACAGGATTTTCTTTTGGGATACGACAATCACATTTCCGTTCCACTAATCCTTCTTTACTGCATCCCTCACTCCCACTCATTGACGAATTCACACGGAAATTGCGTCGCTATGAAATACTATGTGTTCTAAGACATTTCCTTCTAAATCGAGTAACGTTTCTATGGAAACGACAGGATTTGCTTTTGGGATACGACAATCACATTTCCGTTCCACTAATCCTTCTTTACTGCATCCCTCACTCCCACTCATGACGTATTCACACGGAAATTGCGTCGCTATGAAATACTATGTGTTCTAAGACATTTCCTTCTAAGTCGAGTAACGTTTCTATGGAAACGACAGGATTTTCTTTTGGGATACGACATGCTCATTTCCGATCCACTAATCCTTCTTTACTGCATCCCTCACTCCCACTCATTGACGAATTCACACGGAAATTGCGTCGCTATGAAATACTATGTGTTCTAGGACATTTCCTTCTAAATCGAGTAACGTTGCTATGGAAACGACAGGATTTTCTTTTGGGATACGATAATCTCATTTCCGATCCACTAATCCTTCTTTACTGCATCCCTCACTACCACTCATTGACGAATTCACACGGAAATTGCGTCGCTATGAAATACTATGTTTTCTAAGACATTTCCTTCTAAATCGAGTAACGTTTCTATGGAAACGACAGGATTTTCTTTTGGGATACGACAATCTCATTTCCGATGCACTAATATTCTTTACTGCATCCCTCACTCCCACTCATTGACGAATTCACACGGAAATTGCGTCGCTATGATATACTATGTGTTCTAAGACATTTCCTTCTAAATCGAGTAACGTTTCTATGGAAACGACAGGATTTTCTTTTGGGACACGACAATCTCATTTCCGATCCACTAACCCTTCTTTACTGCATCCCTCACTCCCACTCATGACGAATTCACACGGAATTTGCGTCGCTATGAAGTACTATGTGTTCTAAGACATTACCTTCTAAATCGAGTAACGTTTCTATGGAAACGACAGGATTTTCTTTTGGGATACGACATGCTCATTTCCGATCCACTAATCCTTCTTTACTGCATCCCTGACTCCCACTCATTGACGGATTCGCACGGAAATTGCGTCGCTATGAAATACTATGTGTTCTAAGACATTTAATTCTAAATCGAGTAACGTTTCTATGGAAACGAAAGGATTTTCTTTTGGGATACGACAATCACATTTCCGATCCACTGATCCTTCTTTACTGCATCCCTCACTCCCACACATTGACGAATTCACACGGAAATTGCGTCGCTATGAAATACTATGTGTTCTAAGACATTTCCTTCTAAATCGAGTAACGTTTCTATGGAAACGACAGGATTCTCTTTTGGGATACGACAATCACATTTCCGATTCACTAATCCTTCTTTACTGCATCCCTCACTCCCACTCATTGACGAATTCACACGGAAATTGCGTCGCTATGAAATACTATGTGTTCTAAGACATTTCCTTCTAAATCGAGTAACGTTTCTATGGAAACGACAGGATTTTCTTTTGGGATACGACAATCTCATTTCCGATCCACTAATCCTTCTTTACTGCATCCCTCACTCCCACTCATTGACGAATTCACACGGAAATTGCGTAGCTATGAAATACTATGTGTTCTAAGACATTTCCTTCTAAATCGAGTAACGTTTCTATGGAAACGACAGGATTTTCTTTTGGGATACGACAATCTCATTTCCGATCCACTAATCCTTCTTTACTGCATCCCTCACTCCCACACATTGACGAATTCACACGGAAATTGAATCGCTATTAAATACTATGGGTTCTTTAACTTCTCCATCTAATTCGAGTAATGTTTCTATGGAAACGACAGGATTTTCTTTTGGGATACGACAATCTCATTTCCGATCCACTAATCCTTCTTTACTGCATCCCTCACTCCCACACATTGACGAATTCACAAGGAAATTGCGTCGCTATTAAATACTATGGGTTCTTTAACTTCTCCTTCTAATTCGAGTAACGTTTCTACGGAAACGACAGGATTTTCTTTTGGGATACGACAATCACAATTCCGATCCACTAATCCTTCTTTACTGCATCCCTCACTCCCACTCACTGACGAATTCACACGGAAATTGCGTCGCTATGAAATTTTTTCTGTTCTAAGACATTTCCTTCTAAATCGAGTAACGTTTCTTTGGAAACGACAGGATTTTCTTTTGGGATACGACAATCTCATTTCCGATCCACTAATCCTTCTTTACTGCATCCCTCACTCCCACTCATTGACGAATTCACACGGAAATTGCGTCGCTATGAATTACTATGTGTTGTAAGACATTTCCATCTAAATCGAGTAACGTTTCTATGGAAACGACAGGATTTTCTTTTGGGATACGACAATCTCATTTCCGATCCACTAATCCTTCTTTACTGCATCGCTCACTCCCACTCATTGACGAATTCACACGGAAATTGCGTCGCTATGAAATACTATGTGTCCTAAGACATTTCCTTCTAAATCGAGTAACGTTTCTATGGAAACGACAGGATTTTCTTTTGGGATACGACATGCTCATTTCCGATCCACTAATCCTTCTTTACTGTATCCCTCACTCCCACTCATTGACGAATTCACACGGAAATTGCGTCGCTATGAAATACTATGTGTTCTAAGACATTTCCTTCTAAATCGAGTAACGTTTCTATGGAAACGACAGGATTTTCTTTTGGGATACGACAATCTCATTTCCGATCCACTAATCCTTCTTTACTGCATCCCTCACTCCCATACATTGACGAATTCACACGGAAATTGCGTCGCTATTAAATACTATGCGTTCTTTAACTTCTCCTTCTAATTCGAGTAACGTTTCTACGGAAACGACAGGATTTTCTTTTGGGATACGACAATCACATTTCCGATCCACTAATCCTTCTTTACTGCATCCCTCACTCCCACTCATTGACGAATTCACACGGAAATTGCGTCGCTATGAAATACTTTCTGTTCTAAGACATTTCCTTCTAAATCGAGTAACGTTTCTTTGGAAACGACAGGATTTTCTTTTGGGATACGACAATCTCATTTCCGATCCACGAATCCTTCTTTACTGCATCCCTCACTCCCACTCATTGACGAATTCACACGGAAATTGCGTCGCTATGAAATACTATGTGTTCTAAGACATTTCCTTCTAAATCGAGTAACGCTTCTATGGAAACGATAGGATTTTCGTTTGGGATACGAGAATCTTATTTCCGATCCACTAATCCTTCTTTACAGCATCCCTCACTCCCACTCATTGACGAATTCACACGGAAATTGCGTCGCTATGAAATACTATGTGTTCTAAGACATTTCCTTCTAAATCGAGTAACGTTTCTATGGAAACGACAGGATTCTCATTTGGGTTACGACAATTACAATTCCGATCCACTAATCCTTCTTTACTGCATCCCTCACTCCCACTCATTGACGAATTCACACGGAAATTGCGTCGCTATGAAATACTATGTGTTCTAAGACATTTCCATCTAAATCGAGTAACGTTTCTATGGAAACGACAGGATTTTCTTTGGGATACGACAATCTCATTTCCGATCCACTAATCCTTCTTTACTGCATCGCTCACTCCCACTCATTGACGAATTCACACGGAAATTGCGTCGCTATGAAATACTATGTGTCCTAAGACATTTCCTTCTAAATCGAGTAACGTTTCTATGGAAACGACAGGATTTTCTTTTGGGATACGACATGCTCATTTCCGATCCACTAATCCTTCTTTACTGCATCCCTCACTCCCACTCATTGACGAATTCACACGGAAATTGCGTCGCAATGAAATACTATGTGTTCTAAGACATTTCCTTCTAAATCGAGTAACGTTTCTATGGAAACGACAGGATTTTCATTTGGGTTACGACAATTACAATTCCGATCCACTAATCCTTCTTTACTGCATCCCTCACTCCCACTCATTGACGAATTCACACGGAAATTTCGTCGCTATGAAATACTGTGTGTTCTAAGATATTTCCTTCTAAATCGAGTAACGTTTCTATGGAAACGACAGGATTTTCTTTTGGGATACGACAATCACATTTCCGTTCCACTAATCCTTCTTTACTGCATCCCTCACTCCCACTCATTGACGAATTCACACGGAAATTGCGTCGCTATGAGATACTATGTGTTCTAAGACATTTCCTTCTAAATCGAGTAACGTTGCTATGGAAACGACAGGATTTTCTTTTGGGATACGATAATCTCATTTCCGATCCACTAATCCTTCTTTACTGCATCCCTCACCAGCACTCATTGACGAATTCACACGGAAATTGCGTCGCTATGAAATACTATGTTTTCTAAGACATTTCCTTCTAAATCGAGTACCGTTGCTATGGAAACGACAGGATTTTCTTTTAGGATACGACTATCTCATTTCCGATGCACTAATCCTTCTTTACTGCATCCCTCACTCCCACTCATTGACGAATTCACACGGAAATTGCGTCGCTATGATATACTATGTGTTCTAAGACATTTCCTTCTAAATCGAGTAACGTTTCTATGGAAACGACAGGATTTTCTTTTGGGACACGACAATCTCATTTCCGATCCACTAACCCTTCTTTACTGCATCCCTCACTCCCACTCATGACGAATTCACACGGAAATTGCGTCGCTATGAAGTACTATGTGTTCTAAGACATTTCCTTCTAAATCGAGTAACGTTTCTATGGAAGCGACAGGATTTTCTTTTGGGATACGACATGCTCATTTCCGATCCACTAATCCTTCTTTACTGCATCCCTCACTCCCACTCATTGACGAATTCGCACGGAAATTGCGTCGCTATGAAATACTATGTGTTCTAAGACATTTAATTCTAAATCGAGTAACGTTTCTATGGAAACGACAGGATTTTCTTTTGGGATACGACAATCACATTTCCGATCCACTAATCCTTCTTTACTGCATCCCTCACTCCCACACATTGACGAATTCACACGGAAATTGCGTCGCTATGAGATACTATGTGTTCTAAGACATTTCCTTCTAAATCGAGTAACGTTTCTATGGAAACGACAGGATTCTCTTTTGGGATACGACAATCACATTTCCGATTCACTAATCCTTCTTTACTGCATCCCTCACTCCCACTCATTGACGAATTCACACGGAAATTGCGTCGCTATGAAATACTATGTGTTCTAAGACATTTCCTTCTAAATCGAGTAACGTTTCTATGGAAACGACAGGATTTTCTTTTGGGATACGACAATCTCATTTCCGATCCACTAATCCTTCTTTACTGCATCCCTCACTCCCACTCATTGACGAATTCACACGAAAATTGCGTCGCTATGAAATACTATGTGTTCTAAGACATTTCCTTCTAAATCGAGTAACGTTTCTATGGAAACGACAGGATTTTCTTTTGGGATACGACAATCTCATTTCCGATCCACTAATCCTTCTTTACTGCATCCCTCACTCCCACACATTGACGAATTCACACGGAAATTGCGTCGCTATTAAATACTATGGGTTCTTTAACTTCTCCTTCTAATTCGAGTAACGTTTCTACGGAAACGACACGATTTTCTTTTGGGATACGACAATCACATTTCCGATCCACTAATCCCTCTTTACTGCATCCCTCACTCCCACTCATTGACGAATTCACACGGAAACTGCGTCGCTATGAAATACTTTCTGTTCTAAGACATTTCCTTCTAAATCGAGTAACGTTTCTTTGGAAACGACAGGATTTTCTTTTGGGATACGACAATCTCATTTCCGATCCACTAATCCTTCTTTACTGCATCCCTCACTCCCACTCATTGACGAACTCACACGGAAATTGCGTCGCTATGAAATACTATCTGTTCTAAGACATTTCCTTCTAAATCGAGTAACGTTTCTATGGAAACGACAGGATTTTCTTTTGGGATACGACAATCTCATTTTCGATCCACTAATCCTTCTGTACTGCATCCCTCACTCCCACTCATCGAAGAATTCACACGGAAATTGCGTCGCTATGAAATACTATGTGTTCTAAGACATTTCGTTCTAAATCGAGTAACGTTTCTATGGAAACGACAGGATTTTCTTTTGGGATACGACAATCTCATTTCCGATCCACTAATCCTTCTTTACTGCATCCCTCACTCCCACTCATTGACGAATTCACACGGAAATTGCGTCGCTATGAAATACTATGTGTTCTAAGACCTTTCCTTCTAATTCGAGTAACGTTTCTATGGAAACGAGAGGATTTTCTTTTGGGATACGACAATCTCATTTCCGATCCACTAATCCTTCTTTACTGCATCGCTCACTCCCACTCATTGACGAATTCACACGGAAATTGCGTCGCTATGAAATACTATGTGTTCTAAGACATTTCCTTCTAAATCGAGTAACGCTTCTATGGAAACGATAGGATTTTCGTTTGGGATACGACAATCTCATTTCCGATCCACTAATCCTTCTTTACTGCATCCCTCACTCCCACTCATTGACGAATTCACACGGAAATTGCGTCGCTATGAAATACTATGTGTTCTAAGACATTTCCTTCTAAATCGAGTAACGTTTCTATGGAAACGACAGGATTTTCATTTGGGTTACGACAAGTACAATTCCGATCCACTAATCCTTCTTTACTGCATCCCTCACTCCCACTCATTGACGAATTCACACGGAAATTGCGTCGCTATGAAATACTATGTGTTCTAAGACATTTCCATCTAAATCGAGTAACGTTTCTATGGAAACGACAGGATTTTCTTTTGGGATACGACAATCTCATTTCCGATCCACTAATCCTTCTTTACTGCATCGCTCACTCCCACTCATTGACGAATTCACACGGAAATTGCGTCGCTATGAAATACTATGTGTCCTAAGACATTTCCTTCTAAATCGAGTAACGTTTCTATGGAAACGACAGGACTTTTTTTTGGGATACGACATGCTCATTTCCGATCCACTAATCCTTCTTTACTGCATCCCTCACTCCCACTCATTGACGAATTCACACGGAAATTGCGTCGCTATGAAATACTATGTGTTCTAAGACATTTCCTTCTAAATCGAGTAACGTTTCTATGGAAACGACAGAATTTTCATTTGGGTCACGACAATTACAATTCCGATCCACTAATCCTTCTTTACTGCATCCCTCACTCCCACTCATTGACGAATTCACACGGAAATTGCGTCGCTATGAAATACTATGTGTTCTAAGACATTTCCATCTAAATCGAGTAACGTTTCTATGGAAACGACAGGATTTTCTTTTGGGATACGACAATCTCATTTCCGATCCACTAATCCTTCTTTACTGCATCGCTCACTCCCACTCATTGACGAATTCACACGTAAATTGCGTCGCTATGAAATACTATGTGTCCTAAGACATTTCCTTCTAAATCGAGTAACGTTTCTATGGAAACGACAGGATTTTCTTTTGGGATACGACATGCTCATTTCCGATCCACTAATCCTTCTTTACTGCATCCCTCACTCCCACTCATTGACGAATTCACACGGAAATTGCGTCGCTATGAAATACTATGTGTTCTAAGACATTTCCTACTAAATCGAGTAACGTTTCTATGGAAACAATAGGATTTTCTTTTGGGATACGACAATCTCATTTCCGATCCACTAATCCTTCTTTACTGCATCCCTCACTCCCACTCATTGACGAATTCACACGGAAATTGCGTCGCTATGAAATACTATGTGTGCTAAGACATTTCCTTCTAAAACGAGTAACGTTTCTATGGAGACGACAGGATTCTCTTTTGGGATACGACAATCACATTTCCGATCAACTAATCCTTCTTTACTGCATCCCTCACTCCCACTCATTGACGAATTCACACGGAAATTGCGTCGCTATGAAGTAGTATGTGTTCTAAGACATTTCCTTCTAAATCGAGTAACGTTTCTATGGAAACGACAGGATTTTCTTTTGGGATACGACAATCACATTTCCGTTCCACTAATCCTTCTTTACTGCATCCCTCACTCCCACTCATTGACGAATTCACACGGAAATTGCGTCGCTATGAAATACTATGTGTTCTAAGACATTTCCTTCTAAATCGAGTAACGTTTCTATGGAAACGACAGGATTTTCTTTTGGGATACGACAATCACATTTCCGTTCCACTAATCCTTCTTTACTGCATCCCTCACTCCCACTCATTGACGAATTCACACGGAAATTGCGTCGCTATGAAATACTATGTGTTCTAAGACATTTCCTTCTAAATCGAGTAACGTTTCTATGGAAACGACAGGATTTTCTTTTGGGATACGACAATCACATTTCCGTTCCACTAATCCTTCTTTACTGCATCCCTCACTCCCACTCATGACGTATTCACACGGAAATTGCGTCGCTATGAAATACTATGTGTTCTAAGACATTTCCTTCTAAGTCGAGTAACGTTTCTATGGAAACGACAGGATTTTCTTTTGGGATACGACATGCTCATTTCCGATCCACTAATCCTTCTTTACTGCATCCCTCACTCCCACTCATTGACGAATTCACACGGAAATTGCGTCGCTATGAAATACTATGTGTTCTAAGACATTTCCTTCTAAATCGAGTAACGTTGCTATGGAAACGACAGGATTTTCTTTTGGGATACGATAATCTCATTTCCGATCCACTAATCCTTCTTTACTGCATCCCTCACTACCACTCATTGACGAATTCACACGGAAATTGCGTCGCTATGAAATACTATGTTTTCTAAGACATTTCCTTCTAAATCGAGTAACGTTTCTATGGAAACGACAGGATTTTCTTTTGGGACACGACAATCTCATTTCCGATCCACTAACCCTTCTTTACTGCATCCCTCACTCCCACTCATGACGAATTCACACGGAATTTGCGTCGCTATGAAGTACTATGTGTTCTAAGACATTTCCTTCTAAATCGAGTAACGTTTCTATGGAAACGACAGGATTTTCTTTTGGGATACGACATGCTCATTTCCGATCCACTAATCCTTCTTTACTGCATCCCTCACTCCCACTCATTGACGGATTCGCACGGAAATTGCGTCGCTATGAAATACTATGTGTTCTAAGACATTTAATTCTAAATCGAGTAACGTTTCTATGGAAACGAAAGGATTTTCTTTTGGGATACGACAATCACATTTCCGATCCACTGATCCTTCTTTACTGCATCCCTCACTCCCACACATTGACGAATTCACACGGAAATTGCGTCGCTATGAAATACTATGTGTTCTAAGACATTTCCTTCTAAATCGAGTAACGTTTCTATGGAAACGACAGGATTCTCTTTTGGGATACGACAATCACATTTCCGATTCACTAATCCTTCTTTACTGCATCCCTCACTCCCACTCATTGACGAATTCACACGGAATTTGCGTCGCTATGAAATACTATGTGTTCTAAGACATTTCCTTCTAAATCGAGTAACGTTTCTATGGAAACGACAGGATTTTCTTTTGGGATACGACAATCTCATTTCCGATCCACTAATCCTTCTTTACTGCATCCCTCACTCCCACTCATTGACGAATTCACTCGGAAATTGCGTAGCTATGAAATACTATGTGTTCTAAGACATTTCCTTCTAAATCGAGTAACGTTTCTATGGAAACGACAGGATTTTCTTTTGGGATTCGACAATCTCATTTCCGATCCACTAATCCTTCTTTACTGCATCCCTCACTCCCACACATTGACGAATTCACACGGAAATTGAATCGCTATTAAATACTATGGGTTCTTTAACTTCTCCATCTAATTCGAGTAACGTTTCTATGGAAACGACAGGATTTTCTTTTGGGATACGACAATCACATTTCCGATCCACTAATCCTTCTTTACTGCATCACTCACTCCCACTCATTGACGAATTCACACGGAAATTGCGTCGCTATGAAATACTTTCTGTTCTAAGACATCTCCTTCTAAATCGAGTAACGTTTCTTTGGAAACGACAGGATTTTCTTTTGGGATACGACAATCTCATTTCCGTTCCACTAATCCTTCTCTACTGCATCCCTCACTCCCACTCATGACGAATTCACACGGAAATTGCGTCGCTATGAAATACTATGTGTTCTAAGACATTTCCTTCTAAATCGAGTAACGTTTCTATGGAAAGGACAGGATTTTCTTTTGGGATACGACAATCTCATTTCCGATCCACTAATCCTTCTTTACTGCATCCCTCACTCCCACTCATTGACGAATTCACACGGAAATTGCGTCGCTATGAAATACTATGTGTTCTAAGACATTTCCTTCTAATTCGAGTAACGTTTCTATGGAAACGAGAGGATTTTCTTTTGGGATACGACAATCTCATTTCCGATCCACTAATCCTTCTTTACTGCATCCCTCACTCCCACTCATTGACGAATTCACACGGAAATTGCGTCGCTATGAAATACTATGTGTTCTAAGACATTTCCTTCTAAATCGAGTAACGTTTCTATGGAAACGACAAAATTTTCATTTGGGTTACGACAATTACAATTCCGATCCCCTAATCCTTCTTTACTGCATCCCTCACTCCCACTCATTGACGAATTCACACGGAAATTGCGTCGCTATGAAATACTTTCTGTTCTAAGACTTTTCCATCTAAATCGAGTAACGTTTCTATGGAAACGACAGGATTTTCTTTTGGGATACGACAATCTCATTTCCGATCCACTAATCCTTCTTTACTGCATCGCTCACTCCCACTCATTGACGAATTCACACGGAAATTGCGTCGCTATGAAATACTATGTGTCCTAAGACATTTCCTTCTAAATCGAGTAACGATTCTATGGAAACGACAGGATTTTCTTTTGGGATACGACATGCTCATTTCCGGTCCACTAATCCTTCTTTACTGCATCCCTCACTCCCACTCATTGACGAATTCACACGGAAATTGCGTCGCTATGAAATACTATGTGTTCTAAGACATTTCCTTCTAAATCGAGTAACGTTTCTATGGAAACGATAGGATTTTCTTTTGGGATACGACAATCTCATTTCCGATCCACTAATCCTTCTTTACTGCATCCCTCACTCCCACTCATTGACGAATTCACACGGAAATTGCGTCGCTATGAAATACTGTGTGTGCTAAGACATTTCCTTCTATAACGAGTAACGTTTCTATGGAGACGACAGGTTTCTCTTTTGGGATACGACAATCACATTTCCGATCAACTAATCCTTCTTTACTGCATCCCTCACTCCCACTCATTGACGAATTTACATGGAAATTGCGTCGCTATGAAGTAGTATGTGTTCTAAGACATTTCCTTCTAAATCGAGTAACGTTTCTATGGAAACGACAGGATTTTCTTTTGGGATACGACAATCACATTTCCGTTCCACTAATCCTTCTTTACTGCATCCCTCACTACCACTCATTGACGAATTCACACGGAAATTGCGTCGCTATGAAATACTATGTGTTCTAAGACATTTCCTTCTAAATCGAGTAACGTTTCTATGGAAACGACAGGATTTTCTTTTGGGATACGACAATCACATTTCCGTTCCACTAATCCTTCTTTACTGCATCCCTCACTCCCACTCATTGACGAATTCACACGGAAATTGCGTCGCTATGAAATACTATGTGTTCTAAGACATTTCCTTCTAAATCGAGTAACGTTTCTATGGAAACGACAGGATTATATTTTGGGATACGACAATCACATTTCCGTTCCACTAATCCTTCTTTACTGCATCCCTCACTCCCACTCATTGCCGAATTCACACGGAAATTGCGTCGCTATGAAATACTAAGTGTTCTAAGACACTTCCTTCTAAATCGAGTAACGCTTTTATGGAAACGACAGGATTTTCTTTTGGGATACGACAATCTCATTTCCGATCCACTAATCCTTCTTTACTGCATCCCTCACTCCCACTCATTGACGAATTCACACGGAAATTGCGTCGCTATGAAATACTATGTGTTCTAAGACATTTCCTTCTAAATCGAGTAACGTTTCTATGGAAAAGAAAGGATTTAAGGATTTTCTTTTGGGATACGACAATCACATTTCCGATCCACTAATCCTTCTTTACTGCATCCCTCACTCCCACTCATTGACGAATTCACACGGAAATTGCGTCGCTATGAAATACTATGTGTTCTAAGACATTTCCTTCTAAATCGAGTAACGTTTCTATGGAAACGACAGGATTTTCTTTTGGGATACGACAATCTCATTTCCGATCCACTAATCCTTCTTTACTGAATCCCTCACTCCCACTCATAGACGAATTCACACGGAAATTGCGTCGCTATGAAATACTATGTGTTCTAAGACATTTCCTTCTAAATCGAGTAACGTTTCTATGGAAACGACAGGATTTTCTTTTGGGATACGACAATCACATTTCCGATCCACTAATCCTTCATTACTGCATCCCTCACTCTCACTCATTGACGAATGCACACGGAAATTGCGTCGCTATGAAATACTATGTGTTCTATGACATTTCCTTCTAAATCGAGTAACGTTTCTATGGAAACTACTGGATTTTCATTTGGGATACGAGAATCACATTTCCGATCCACTAATCCTTCTTTACTGCATCCCTCACTCCCACTCATTGACGAATTCACACAGTAATTGCCTCGCTATGAATTACTAATTGTTCTAAGACATTTCCTTCTAAATCGAGTAACGTTTCTATGGAAACGACAGGATTTTCTTTTGGGATACGACAATCACATTTCCGATCCACTAATCCCTCTTTACTGCATCCCTCACTCACACTCATGACGAATTCACACGGAAATTGCGTCGCCATGAAATACTATGTGTTCTAAGACATTTCCTTCTAAATCGAGTAACGTTTCTATGGAAACGACAGGATTTTCTTTTGGGATACGACAATCACATTTCCGATCCACTAATCCTTCTTTACTGCATCCCTCACTCCCACACATTGACGAATTCACACGGAAATTGCGTCGCTATAAAATACTATGTGTTCTAAGACATTTCCGTCTAAATCGAGTAACGTTTCTTCGGAAACGACAGGATTTTCCTTTGGGATACGACAATCTCATTTCCGATCCACTAATCCTTCTTTACTTCATCCCTCACTCCCACTCATTGTTGAATTCACACGAAAATTGCGTCGCTATGAAATACCATGTGTTCTAAGACATTTCCTTCTAAATCGAGTAACGTTTCTATGGAAACGACAGGATTTTCTTTTGGGATACGACAATCTCATTTCCGATCCACTAATACTTCTTTACTGCATCCCTCACTCCCACTCATTGACGAATTCACACGGAAATTGCGTCGCTGTGAAATACTATGTTTTCTAAGACATTTCCTTCTAAATCGAGTAACGTTTCTATGGAAACGACAGGATTTTCTTTTCGGATACGACAATCTCATTTCCGATTCACTAATCCTTCTGTACTGCATCCCTCACTCCCACTCATTGACGAATTCACACGGAAATTGCGTCGCTATGAAATACTATGTGTTCTAAGACATTTCCTTCTAAATCGAGTAACGTTTCTATGGAAACGACAGGATTTTCTTTTGGGATACGACAGTCTCATTTCCGATCCACTACTCCTCCTTTAGTGCATCCCTCACTCCCACTCATTGACTAATTCACACGGAAATTGCGTCGCTATGAAATACTATGTGTTCTAAGACATTTCCTTCTAAATCGAGTAACGTTTCTATGGAAACGACAGGATTTTCTTTTGGGATACGACAATCACATTTCCGATCCACCAATCCTTCTTTACTGCATCCCTCACTCCCACTCATTGACGAATTCACACGGAAATTGCGTCGCTATGAAATACTATGTGTTCTAAGACATTTCCTTCTAAATCGAGTAACGTTTCTATGGGAACGACAGGATTTTCTTTTGGGATACGAATATCTCATTTCCGATCCACTAATCCTTCTTTACTGCATCCCTCACTCCCACTCATTGACGAATTCACACGGAAATTGCGTCACTATGAAATACTATGTGTTCTACGACATTTCCTTCTAAATCGAGTAACGTTTCTATGGAAATGACAGGATTTTCTTTTGGGATAAGACAATCTCATTTCCGATCCACTAATCCTTCTTTACTGCATCCCTCACTCCCACACATTGACGAATTCACACAGAAATTGCGTCGCTATGAAATACTATGAGTTCTAAGACAGTTCCTTCTAAATCGAGTAACGTATCTATGGAAACGAAAGGATTTTCTTTTCGGATACGCAATCACATTTCCGATCCACTAATCCTTCTTTACTGCATCCCTCACTCCCACTTATTGACGAATTCACACGGAAATTGCGTCGATATGAAATACTATGTGTCTAAGACATTTTCTTCTAAATCGAGTAACGTTTCTATGGAAACGACAGGATTTTCTTTTGGGATACGACAATCTCATTTCCGATCCACTAATCCTTCTTTACTGCATCCCTCACTCCCACTCATTGACGAATTCACACGGAAATTGCGTCGCTATGAAATACTATGTGTTCTAAGACATTTCCTTCTAAATCGAGTAACGTTTCTATGGAAACGACAGGATTTTCTTTTGGGATACGACAATCTCATTTCCGATCCACTAATCCTTCTTTACTGCATCCCTCACTCCCACTCATTGACGAATTCACACGGAAATTGCGTCGCTACGAAATACTATGTGTTCTAAGACATTTCCTTCTAAATCGAGTAACGTTTCTATGGAAACGACAGGATTTTCTTTTGGGATACGACAATCTCATTTCCGATCCACTAATCCTTCTTTACTGCATCCCTCACTCCCACTCATAGACGAATTCACACGGAAATTGCGTCGCTATGAAATACTATGTGTTCTAAGACATTTCCTTCTAAATCGAGTAACGTTTCTATGGAAACGACAGGATTTTCATTTGGGATACGACAATCACATTTCCGATCCACTAATCCTTCATTACTGCATCCCTCACTCCCACTCATTGACGAATTCACACGAAAATTGCGTCGCTATGAAATACTATGTGTTCTATGACATTTCCTTCTAAATCGAGTAACGTTTCTATGGAAACTACAGGATTTTTATTTGGGATACGACAATCACATTTCCGATCCACTAATCCTTCTTTACTGCATCCCTCACTCCCACTCATTGACGAATTCACACAGAAATTGCCTCGCTATGAATTACTAATTGTTCTAAGACATTTCCTTCTAAATCGAGTAACGTATCTATGGAAACGACAGGATTTTCTTTTGGGATACGACAATCACATTTCCGATCCACTAATCCCTCTTTACTGCATCCCTCACTCACACTCATGACGAATTCACACGGAAATTGCGTCGCCATGAAATACTATGTGTTCTAAGACATTTCCTTCTAAATCGAGTAACGTTTCTATGGAAACGACAGGATTTTATTTTGGGATACGACAATCACATTTCCGATCCACTAATCCTTCTTTACTGCATCCCTTACTCTTACTCATTGACGAATTCACACGGAAATTGCGTCGCTATAAAATACTATGTGTTCTAAGACATTTCCTTCTAAATCGAGTAACGTTTCTTTGGAAACGACAGGATTTTCCTTTGGGATACGACAATCTCATTTCCGATCCACTAATCCTTCTTTACTTCACCCCTCACTCCCACTCATTGTTGAATTCACACGGAAATTGCGTCGCTATGAAATACCATGTGTTCTAAGACATTTCCTTCTAAATCGAGTAACGTTTCTACGGAAACGACAGGATTTTCTTTTGGGACACGACAATCTCATTTCCGATCCACTAATCCTTCTTTACTGCATTCCTGACTCCCACTCATTGACGAATTCACACGGAAATTGCGTCGCTATGAAATACTATGTTTTCTAACACATTTCCTTCTAAATCGAGTAACGTTTCTATGGAAACGACAGGATTTTTTTTTGGGATACGATAATCTCATTTCCGATCCACTAATCCTTCTTCACTGCATCCCTCACTCCCACTCATTGACGAATTCACACGGAAATTGCGTCGCTATGAAATACTATGTGTTCTAAGACGTTTCCTTCTAAATCGAGTAACGTTTCTATGGAAACGACAGGATTTTCTTTTCGGATACGACAATCTCATTTCCGATTCACTAATCGTTCTGTACTGCATCCCTCACTCCCACTCATTGACGAATTCACACTGAAATTGCGTCGCTATGAAATACTATGTGTTCTAAGACATTTCCTTCTAAATCGAGTAACGTTTCTATGGAAACGACAGGATTTTCTTTTGGGATACGACAATCTCATTTCCGATCCACTAACCCTTCTTTACTGCATCCGTCACTCCCACTTATTGACGAATTCACACGGAAATTGCGTCGCTATGAAATACTATGTGTCTAAGACATTTTCTTCTAAATCGAGTAACGTTACTATGGAAACGACAGGATTTTCTATTGGGATACGACATGCTCATTTCCGATCCACTAATCCTTCTTTACCGCATCCCTCACTAACACTCATTGACGAATTCACACGGAAATTGCGTCGCTATGAAATACTATGTGTTCTAAGACATTTCCTTCTAAATCGAGTAATGTTTCAATGGAAACGACAGGATTTTCTTTTGGGATACGACAATCTCATTTCCGATCCACTAATCCTTCTTTACTGCATCCCTCACTCCCACTCATTGACGAATTCACACGGAAATTGCGTCGCTATGAAATACTATGTGTTCTAAGACATTTCCTTCTAAATCGAGTAACGTTTCTGTGGAAACGACAGGATTTTCTTTTGGGATACGACAATCTCATTTCCGATCCACTAATCCTTCTTTACTGCATCCCTCACTCCCACTCATTGACGAATTCACACGGAAATTGCGTCACTATGAAATACTATGTGTTCTAAGACATTTCCTTCTAAATCGAGTAACGTTTCTATGGAAACGACAGGATTTTATTTGGGATACGACAATCTCATTTCCGATCCACTACTCCTTCTTTACTGCATCCCTCACTCCCACTCATTGACGAATTCACACGGAAATTGCGTCGCTATGAAATACTATGTGTTCTAAGACATTTCCTTCTAAATCGAGTAGCGTTTCTATGGAAACGACAGGATTTTCTTTTGGGATACGACAATCTCATTTCCGATCCACTAATCCTTCTTTACTGCATCCCTCACTCCCACTCGCTGACGAATTCACACGCAAATTGCGTCGCTATGAAGTATTATGTGTTCTAAGACATTTCCTTCTAAATCGAGTAACGTTTCAATGGAAACGACAGGATTCTCTTTTGGGATACGACAATCACATTTCCGATTCACTAATCCTTCTTTACTGCATCCCTCACTACCACTCATTGACGAAATCACACGGAAATTTCGTCGCTATGAAATACTGTGTGTTCTAAGACATTTCCTTCTAAATCGAGCAACGTTTCTTTGGAAACGACAGGATTTTCTTTTGGGATACGACAATCACATTTCCGTTCCACTAATCCTTCTTTACTGCATCCCTCACTCCCACTCATTGACGAATTCACATGGAAATTGCGTCGCTATGAAATACTATGTGTTCTAAGACATTTCCTTCTAAATCGAGTAACGTTGCTATGGAGACGACAGGATTTTCTTTTGGGATACGATAATCTCATTTCCGATCCACTAATCCTTCTTTACTGCATCCCTCACTACCACTCATTGACGAATTCACACGGAAATTGCGTCGCTATGAAATACTATGTTTTCTAAGACACTTCCTTCTAAATCGAGTAACGTTTCTATGGAAACGACAGGATTTTCTTTTGGGATACGACTATCTCATTTCCGATGCACTAATCCTTCTTTACTGCATCCCTCACTCCCACTCATTGACGAATTCACACGGAAATTGCGTCGCTATGATATACTATGTGTTCTAAGACATTTCCTTCTAAATCGAGTAACGTTTCTATGGAAACGACAGGATTTTCTTTTGGGACACGACAATCTCATTTCCGATCCACTAACCCTTCTTTACTGCATCCCTCACTCCCACTCATGACGAATTCACACGGCAATTGCGTCGCTATGAAATACTATGTGTTCTAAGTCATTTCCTTCTAAATCGAGTAACGTTTCTATGGAAACGACAGGATTTTCTTTTGGGATACGACATGCTCATTTCCGATCCACTAATCCTTCTTTACTGCATCCCTCACTCCCACTCATTGGCGATTTCACACGGAAATTGCGTCGCTATGAAATACTATGTTTTCTAAGACATTTCCTTCTAAATCGAGTAACGTTTCTATGGAAACGACAGGATTTTTTTTTGGGATACGACAATCTCATTTCCGATCCACTAATCCTTCTTTACTGCATCCCTCACTCCCACTCATTGACGAATTCACACGGAAATTGCGTCGCTATGAAATACTATGTGTTCTAAGACATTTCCTTCTAAATCGAGTAACGTTTCTATGGAAACGACAGGATTTTCTTTTGGGATACGACAGTCTCATTTCCGATCCACTAATCCTCCTTTACTGCATCCCTCACTCCCACTCATTGACGAATTCACACGGAAATTGCGTCGCTATGAAATACTATGTGTTCTAAGACATTTCCTTCTAAATCGAGTAACGTTTCTATGGAAACGACAGGATTTTCTGTTGGGATACGACAATCTCATTTCCGATCCACTAATCGTTCTTTACTGCATCCCTCACTCCCACTCATTGACTAATTCACACGGAAATTGCGTCGCTATGAAATACTATGTGTTC